>NW_028295322.1:0-300000 GCF_964341445.2 Mesoplodon mirus
AAAGCTCCATGACACATGTCATCAGAATGCTCCATTGCCTTCTCCTCACAATGCTCCTTGCTTTTGTCATCACAATGCTCCAAGACCCCTGTAATCACAATGCTCCATGCCCCTTTTCTTCAGAATGCTCCATGAGAGTTGTCATCACAAGTCTCCATGGTCTTATCATCATAATGCTTCAGAATCCTGTCATTAACATGCTCCATTCCCTTGTCCTCACAATGCTCCATGACCACTGTCATCACAATACTACATGAATATTTTCAGCCCAATGCTCCATGAAATTCTCATCACAATGCTCCATGACAAATATCATCAAAATGCTCCATGACCACTCTCATCACAACACTCCTTGACACCTGACAACACAATGATATGGGACTCTTGTCATCACAATGCTCCATTCCCTACTCATCACAATGCTCCATGACCCATGTCATCACAATACTCCATGAACACATTCAGCCCAATGATCCATGACCCTTGTCATCACAATCATGAATGCCCTTATCATCCCAATGCTCCAAGAACCCTGTATTCACAATATCCGTGACGCTTGTCATAACAGTGCTCCATGACACCTGTCATCACAATGCTCCATGCCTTTGTCAGCAAAATGATACATGACCTTGTCATTACTATGCTCTATGCGCTTGTCATCACAATACTGCATTACCATTGTCATCACAATCCTCCATGAACCTTGGGATCACATTGCTTCATGCCCTTGTCATCACAGTGCTCCATGATCCTTGAAATCAAAATGATCCATGACCTCTGTCATCACAATGCTCCAAACACTTGTGATCACAATGTTCCATAACACTTGTCATCACAACGCTCCATGATGCCTGACATCACAACACTCCATGCCGTTTTCATCACAATGCTCCATGATCTTTGTCATCACAATTCTCAATACACTTGTCATCACAATGCTCCCTGACACTTGTCGTCAGAATGCTCCTTGAACACTGTCACAAAAAGGTTCCATGCCTTTTTCATCACAAAGCCCCATGCCATTTTCATCAACATGCTCCATGCCATTGTAATCAAAATACTCCACAAGCTTGTCATCAGAATGCTTCATGACCCTTGTCATCACAATTCTCCATGCACTTTTCAGCACAATGCTCCCTGACCCTTGTCATCACAATGCTCCAAGCCATTGTCATCACAATGCTCCATTACCTTTGTCATCAGAATCCTCCATGACACTTGGCCTCACAATGCTCCATGCCATTGTCATCACAATGGGCCATTACATATGTCATCACAGTGCTCCCTGACACCTCTCTTCACAATACAGCAAGACCTGGTCATCACATTGCTCCATGCCCTTGTCATCACAATGCGCCATTCCAACTGTCATCGCAATACTCCATGAAACTTATTAGACCAATGCTCCATGCCCTTGTCATCACAATGCTCCATGCCCTTGTTATCACAATGTTCCATGACCCCTGTCATCACAATGCTCTGTGACACATGTCATCACAATTCTCCATGACCTTTGTCATCACAATGGTCCATGCCCTCATCATCAACACTCTCTGGGACATTTTTAAGCACAATGCTCCATGAACATTTCATCAAAATGCTCTTTGACCCTTGTCATCACAATGCTCTATGCCTTTCTCAGGACAATGCTCCATGCCCTTGTCATCACATTGCTCCATGACCCCTGTCATCACAATGCTCCGTGACTCCAGTCATCACAATTCTTCAAAACATTTGTCATCACAATGGTCGATGCTCGTGTCATCAAAATGCTCTGTTACATTTGTAACCACAATGTTCTATGAACTTTTCATCACAATGCTCCGAGACCCTTGTCATCAAAATGCTCCATGCCTTTGTCAGAAATATGTTCCTTGACCCTTGTCATCATAATGCTCCAAAACCCCTGTAATCACAATGCTCCATGCCCTTGTCATCACAAAGCTCCATGACACATGTCATCAGAATGTTCCATGGCCTTCTCATCAAAACGCTCCATGCCCTTGTCATCAAAATGCTCCCAGACCCCTGTAATCACAATGCTCAATGCTCCTTTTCAAATCAATGGTTCATTAACCCTGTCATCACAATGCATCATGCCCATCATCATAATGCTTCCAGCTATTGCCAGCACAATGAAATCAAAATTCTCCATGACCTCTGTCATCACAATGCTCCATGACCCCTGTCATCACAATACTCCATGAACATTTTCAGCCCACTGCTCCATGACACTTGTCATCACAATGATCCATGCCCTTGTCATCCCAATGCTCCATGACCCCTGTATTCACAATGCTCTGTGACGCTTGTCATAACAATGCTCCATGACACCTGTCATCACAATGCTTCATGCCTTTGTCAGCAAAATGATACATGACCTTGTCATTACAATGCTCTATGTGCTTGTCATCACAATACTCCATTACCATTGTCATCACAATCCTCCTTGAAACTTTTGATCACATTGCTTCATGCCTTTGTCATCACAATGCTCCATGCTCCTTGAAATCAAAATGATCCATGACCTCTGTCATCACAATGCTCCAAACTCTTGTGATCACAATGTTCCATAATACTTGTCATCACAACGTTCCATGATGCCTGTCATCACAATACTCCATGCCCTTTTCATCAAAATGCTCCATGACCTTTGTCATCACAATTCTCAATACACTTGTCATCACAATGCTCCCTGACACTTGTCGTCAGACTGCTCCTTGAACCATGTCACGAAAAGGCTCCATGCCTTTTTCATCACTATGCCCCATGCCATTTTCATAACAATGCTCCATGCCATTTTCATCAAAATACTCCACAAGCTTGTCATCAGAATGCTCCATGACCCTTGTTATCACAATTCTCCATGCATTTGTCAGCACAATGCTCCCTGGCCCTTGTCATCACAATGCTCCTAGCCATTGTCATCACAATGGGTCATTACATATGTCTTCACAGTGCTCCCTGAGACCTCTCTTCACAATACTGCAAGACCTGGTCATCACAATGCTCCATGCCCTTGTCATCACAATGCGCCATTCCAACTGTCATCAAAATACTCCAAGGAACTTATTAGAACAATGCTCCATGCCCTTGTCATCACAATGCTCCATGCCCTTGTTATCACAATGTTCCATGACCCCTGTCATCACAGTACTCCGTGACTCCAGTCATCACAATGCTCCATGACCTTTGTCATCACAATGGTCCATGCCGTCATCATCAACAGTCTCTGTGACCAATTTAACCACAATGCTCCATGAACATTTCATCATAATGCTCTTTGACCCTTGTCATCACAATGCTCTATGCCTTTCTTATCACAATGCTCCATGCCCTTCTCATCACAATGCTCCATGACCCCTGTCATCAAAATGCTGCGTGACTCCAGTCATCACAATTCTTCATAACATTTGTCATCACAATGGTCAATGCCCGCGTCATCACAAGGCTCTGTTACCTTTGTAACCACAATGCTCCATGAACTTTTCATCACAATGCTCCATGCCTTTGTCAGAAAAATGCGCCATGACCCTTGTCATCACAATGGGCCACGCACATTTCATCCCAATGGTCCAGAAATTTGTCATTGCAATGCTCCATAAAACTTCTAATCACAATGCTCCATGCCCTTCTCATCACAATGCTCCATTACACCTGTCATAACAATGCTCCATGACCCCTGCCATCAAAATGTTCCACGGCCTTGTCATCACAAGGCTGCATGACACTTTTAATCACAATGCTCCAAGAGCCCTTTAATCAAAATGCTCCATGCCCTTGTCATCACAAATCTCCATGACACATGTCATCAGAATATTCCATGGCCTTCTCATCAAAATGCTCCATGCCCTTGTCATCACAATGCTCCCAGACCCCTGTAATCACAGTGCTCCATGCCCCTTTTCCTATCAATGGTCCATGAACCCTGACATCACAGTGCATCATGCCAATCATCATAATGCTTCTGGCTATTGTCAGCACAATGAAATCAAAATTCTCTATGACCTCTGTCATCACAATGCTCCATGGCCCCTGTCATCAAAATACTCCATGAATATTTTCATCACAATGCTCCATGACCCTTGTTATCACAATGATCCATGCCCTTCTCATCCCAATGCTCCATGACCCCTGTATTCACAATGCTCCATGACGCTTGTCATCAGAGTTCTCCATGACACCTGTCATCACAATGCTCCATGCCTTTGTCAGCAAAATGCTACATGACCTTGTCATTACAATGCTCTATGTGATTGTCATCACAATACTCCATTACCATTGTCATCACAATCCTCCATGAAACTTTTGATCACATTGCTTCATGCCTTTGTCATCACAATGCTCCATGCTCCTTGAAATCAAAATGATCCATGACCTCTCTCATCACAATGCTCCAAAACCTTGTGATCACAATGTTCCATAACACTTGTCATGACAACACTCCATGATGCCTGTCATCACAATACTCCATGCCCTTTTCATCACAAGGCACCATGACCTTTGTCATCACAATTCTCAATACACTTGTCATCACAATGCTCCCTGACACTTGTCGTCACAATGCTCCTTGAACCCTGTCACCAAAGGCTCCATGACATTTTCATCACAAGGCCCCATGCCGTTTTCATCAAACTGATCGATGTCATTGTCATCAAAATACTCCACAAGCTTGTCATCAGAATGTTCCATGACCCTTGTCATCATAATTCTCCATGCACTTGTCAGCAAAATGCTCCCTGACCCTTGTCATCACAATGCTCCAAGCCATTGTCATCACAATGCTCCATTACGTTTGTCATCAGAATCCTCCATGACACTTGGCATCACAATGCTCCATGCCATTGTCATCACAATGGGCCATTACATATGTCATCACAATGCGCCCTGACACATCTCTTCACAATACTGCATGACCTGGTCATCAAAATGCTCCATGCCCTTGTCATCACAAATCGCCATTCCAACTCTCATCGAATAATCCATGAAACTTATTAGACCAATGCTCCATGCCCTTGTCATCACAATGATCCATGCCCTTTTTATCACATTGCTCCATGAACCCTGTATCAAAATATTCCGTGACTACAGTCATCAAAATGCTTCATGACCTTTGTCATCACAATGGTCCATGCCCTCATCATCAACAGTCTCTGTGACATTTTTAACCACAATGCTCCATGAACTTTTCATCACAATGCTCTTTGGCCCTTGTCATCGCAATGCTCTATGCCTTTCTCAGCACAATGCTCCATGACCATTGTCATCACAATGCTCCATGCGCTTGTCAGCACAATGCTTCATGACACATGTCATCACAATGCTCCATGCGCTTGTCATCACAGTGCTCCACAATCTTGTCATCACAATGCTCCATAAACCTTGTCATCACAATGCTCCATGCGCTTCTCATCACAATGCTCTCTCACAACTGATATCACAATGTTACATCATTATTCGTCACAATACTCCCTCACCCCTGTCATCAGAATATTCCATGACTCCTGTCATGACAATGCTACATGCATTATCATCACAATGTTCGATGACCACTGTCATCACAATGTTACATAACCCCTTTCATCAAAATACTCCATGACCATTTTCATCAAAATGCTCCATAACCCGTGACATCACAATGTTCCATAACCCCTGTCATCAAAATATTCCATGACATTTTTCATCAAATTGCTCCATGACCCTGTCATCACAATGCTTCTTGCCCTTCTCATCACAATGCACAACGCACTTGTCTTCAAAATGCACCATGACCTCTGTCATCACAACGATCTATGACCCTTGGCATAACAATGCTCCAAGTCTTTGTCATCACAATGCACCATGAATGCTCTCATCACATTGCTTCATGCCCATGTCATCACATAGCTCCATGACACATGTCATCAGAATGTTCCATGGCCTTCTCATCACAGTGTTCCTTTCCCATGCCATCACAATGCTCCATTACCCCTGTCATAACAATGATCCATGACCCCTGCAATCACAATGTTCCACGGCCTTGTCATCACAAGGCTCCATGACACTTGTCTCCAAAATGATCTGAGACCCCTGTAATCAAAATGATCCATGCCCCTTTTCAACACAATGCTCCATGAACCCTGTCATCACAATGCCACATGCCCATTATCATAATGCTTCATGCTATTGTCAGCACAATTAAATCAAAATTCTTCATGACCTCTGTCATAACATTGATCCAAACACTTGTGATCACATTATTCCATAACACTTGTCATCACAATGCCCCATGACGCTCGTCACCACAATTATCCATGGTCTTCTCATCACAATGCTCCATGACCTTTCTCATCACAATGCTTAATACACTTGTCATCACAATGCTCCCTGACACTTGTCGTCAGTATGCTCCTTGAACCCTGTCATGACAAAGCTCCATGCTTTTTTCATCACAATGATCAATGCCCTTTTCATCACAATGCTCCTAGAACACTGTAATCACAATGTTCCATGCCCTTGTCATCACAAAGCTCAATGACGCATATCTTCAGAATGCTCCTTCGCCTTCTCCTCACAATGCTCCATACCCATGTCATCACAATGTTCCAAGACCCCTGTAATCACAATGGTCCATGCCCCTTTTTATCAGTATGCTCCAAGAGATTTGTCATCACAGTGCACCATGGTTTTCTCATCACAATGCTCCAGGAACTTATCATCACAATGCTTCACGACATTGTCCTGAAAATTCTCAATGGCCCTTGTCATCATAATGCTCCAAGCCCTAGTCCTCACAATGCTCCATTATATTTGTCATCACAATCCTCCATTACATTTGGCATCACAATGCTCCCTGCCTTTGTCATCGCAATGGACCATGACATATGTCATCACAATGCTCCCTGACACCTATCTTCACAGTACTCCATGACCTTCTCATCACAATGATCCATGCCCTTGTCATCACAATGCACCATGTCCCCTGTCATCACAATAATCTATGAAACTTGTCAGAACAATGATCCATGCCCCTGTCATCAAAATGCTCCGTGCCCTTGTCATCACAATGTTCCATGCCCTTGTCATCACAGTACTCCATTATCCCTGTCATCAAAATGCTCCGTGACTCCAGTCAACACAATGCTTCATAAGATTTGTAATCACAATTGTCCATGCCTGCGTCATCACAAGGTTCTGTGACTTTTGTAACCACAGTGCTCCATGAACATTTCATCACAATGCTCCATGCCCTTGTCATCACAATGCTCCATGACTCCATTCATCACAATGTTTCTCGACATTGTGATGAAAATTCTCAATAGCCCTTGTCATCATATTACTCAAAGCCCTAGTCATCACAATGCTCCATTTTATTTGTCATCACAATCCTCCATTACATTTAGCATCACAATGCTCCATGCCGTTATCATCGCAATGGACCATGACATATGTCATCACAATGCTCCCTGACACCTGTCTTCACAATACTCCATGACCTTCTCATTACCATGATCCATACACTTGTCATTACAATGCACCATGTCCACTCTCATCACAATAATCTATGAAACTTGTCAGACCAATGCTCCATGTCCCTGTCACCACAATGCTCCATGCCCTTGTCATCACAATGCTCCATGACCCCTATCATAACAATGCTCCGTGACTCAATTCATCACAATGCTTCATAACGTTTGTCATCAAAACGGTCCTTGCCCGTGTCATCACAAGGCTCTGTGACCTTTGTAACCACAATGCTCCATGAACTTTTCATCACAACGCTCCGTGACCTTGGACATCACAATGCTCCATGCCTTTGTCAGAACAGTGCTCCATGACACTTGTCATCACAATGTGCCACGTGCTTTTCATCACATCGCTCCACAACCTTGTCATCGCTATGCTCCATAAACCTTGTAATCACAATGCTCCATGCACTTCTCATCCAAATGCTCTCTCACCAGAGATATCACAATGTTCCATCACTAGTCATCACAATAACCCTCACCCCTGTAATCATAATGTTCCATGACCCCTGTCATCACAGTGCTACATACCCTTATCATCACAAAGTTCCATGACCCCTGACATCACAATGTTCCATAACCCCTGTCATCAAAATGCACCATGACCCTTTTCATCACAAAGCTAAATGATCCCTGGCAGCACAATGTTCTATAACCCCTGCCCTCAAAATATTCCATTATATTTTCATCAAATTGCTGCAGGACCCTGTCATCAAAATGCTCCCTGCCCTTCTCATCACAATGCACCACACCATTGTCATCGAAATGCTCCCTGTTATTTGTCATCACAAATCTCCATGATCATTGGCATCACAATGCTCAATGTCATTGTCATCACAAAGCTCCATGAACACTCTCATCACATTGCTACATGCCCTTGTCATCACAAAGCTCCATGACACTTGTCATCAAAATGCTCGATGCCTTTCTCATCACAATGCTCCATTATCTCTGTCATAACAATGCTCCATGACCCCTGCCATCACAATGTTCCACGGCCTTGTCATCACAAGGCTCCATGACCCTTGTCATCACAATGCTCGAAAACCCCTGTCATCACAATGCTCCATGCCCTTGTCATCACAAAGCTCCGTGACGCATGTCATCAGAATGTTCCATGGCCTTCTCCTCACAATGCTCCATGTCCTTGTCATCACAATTCTCCAAGACCGCTGTAATCACAATGCTCCATGCCCCTTATCATCAGAATGCTCCATGAAAGTTCTCATCACAAGTCTCCATGGTCTTCTCAAAACAATGCTCCAGGACCTTGTCATCACCATGCTCCATCCCCTTGTCATCACAATGCTCCATGACCCCTGTCATCACAATACTCCATGAATATTTTCAGCCCAATGCTCCATGACCTTCTCATCACAATGCTCCAAGACCAATATCATCACAATGCTCCATGACCACTGTCATGACAACACTCCATGACACCTGACAACACAATGATCCGGGACTCTTGTCATCACAATGCTCCATTCCCTAGTCATCACAGTGCTCCATGACCACTGTCATCACAATACTCCATGAATATTTTCAGCCCAATACTCCATGACGCTTGTCATCACAATGATCCATGCCCTTGTCATCCCAATGCTCCATGACCCCTGTATTCACAATGCTCCGTGACGCTTGTCATTACAGTGCTCCATGACTCCTGTCATCACAATGCTCTATGCCTTTGTCATCAAAATGCTACATGACCTTCTCATTACAATACTCTATGCACTTGTCATCACAATACTCCATTACCATTGTCATCACTATCCTCCATGAACCTTGGGATCACATTGTTTCATGCCCTTGTCATCACAATGCTACATGCTCCTTGAAATCAAAATGATCCATGACCTCTGTCATCGCAATGCTCCAAATACTTGTGATCACAATGTTCCATAACACTTGTCATCACAACGCTCCATGATGCCTGTCATCACAATACTCCATGCTCTTTTCATCACAATGCTCCATGACCTTTGTCATCACAATTCTCAATACACTTGTCATCACAATGCTCCATGACACTTGTCGTCAGAATGCCCCTTGAACCCTGTCAAGAAAAGGCTGCATGCATTTTTCATCACAAAGCCCCATGCCGTTTTCATCACAATGCTCCATGCCATTGTCATCAAAATACTCCACAAGCTTGTCATCAGAATGCTCCATGACCCTTGTCATCACAATTCTCCATGCACTTGTCAGCACAATGCTCCCTGAACCTTGTCATCACTATGCTCCAAGCCATTGTCACCACAATGCTCCTTTACCTTTGTCATCAGAATCATCCATGAAACTTGGCAAGACAATGCTCCATGCCATTGTCATCACAATGGGCTAATACATATGTCATCACAATGCTCCGTAACACCTCTTCTCACAATACTGCATGACCTGGTCATCACAATGCTGAATGCCCTTGTCATCACAATGCGCCAATCCAGCTGTCATCACAATAATCCATGAAACTTATTAGACCAATGCTCCATGCCCTTGTCATCACAATGCTCCATGCCCTTGTTATCACAATGTTCCAAGACCCCTGTAATCAGAATGCTCCATGCCCCTTTTCATCACTATGCTCCATGAGACTTGTCATCACAAGGCTCCATGGTTTTCTCATCACAGTGCTCCAGGACATTGTCATCACAATGCTTCACGACATTGTCATGAAAATTCTCATTGGCCCTTGTCACCATAATGCTCCAAGCAGTAGTCATAACAATGCTCCATTATATTTGTGATTACAATCCTCCATTACATTTGGCATCACAATGCTCCATGCCATTGTCATCGCAATGGACCATGACATATGCCATCACAATGCTCCCTGACACCTGTCTTCACAATACCCCATGACCTTCTCATCACAATGCTCCATGCCCTTGTCATCACAATGCTCCGTGACTCCAGTCATCACAATGCTTCATGGCATTTGTCATCACAATGCTCCATGCCTTTGTCATTACAATCCTGCATGACTCATGCATCATAGTGTTCCATACCCTGGTCATCACAATGCTCTATGCTCACTCTCATTACAATAATCCATGGAATATTTTAGACCAATGTTCCATGCCCTTCTCATCACAAGGCTCCATTACCTCTGTCATAACAATGCAACATGACCCCTGCCATCAAAATGTTCCACGGCCTAGTCATCACAAGGTTCCATGACACTTGTTATCACAATGCTCCAAGACCCATGTAATCACAATGCTCCATGCCATTGTCATCACAATGCACCATGTCCACTGTCATCACAATCATCTATGAAACTTGTCAGACCAATGCTCCATGCCCCTGTCATCACAGTGCTCCATGCACTTGTCATCACAATGCTCTATGACCCCTGTCATCACAATGCCCCGTGACTCCAGTAATCACAATGCTTCTTAACGTTTGTCATCACAACGGTCCATGCCCGCGTCATCACAAGGCTCTGTGACCATTTTAACCACAATGCTCCATGAACTTTTCATCACAATGCTTTATGACACTTGTCATCACAATGCTCCATGCCTTTGTCAGAACAATGCTCCATGACCCTTTTCATCACAATGTACCATGTGCTTTTCATCACAATGATCCACAACTTTGTCATCGCTATGCTCCATAAACCTTGTAATCACAATGCTCCATGAACTTCTCATCCAAATGCTCTCTCACATGAGATATCACAATGTTCCATCACTAGTCATCACAATCCTCCCTCACCCCTGTTATCACAATGTTCCATGACCCCTGTCATCACAATGCTACATCCCCATATCTGCAAAATGTTCCATGACCCCTGACATCACAATGTTCCATAAACCCTGTCATCAAAATGCTCCATGACCCTTTTTATCCCAAAGATCCATGACCCCTGGCATCACAATGTTCTATAACCCCTGTCATCAAAATGTTCCATTACACTTTTCATCAAATTGCTGCATGACCCTGTCATCAAAATGCTCCCTGCACTTCTCATCACAATGCACCACACCCTCGTCATCAAAATGCTCCATGACCTTTGTCATCACAAAGCTCCATGACCCTTGGCATCACAATGCTCCATGTCATTGTCATCACAATGCTCCATGAACACTCTCATCACATGGCTCCATGCCCTTGTCATCACAAAGCACCATGACACTTGTCATCACAATGCTCGATGCCCTTCTCATCACAATGCTCCTTGCCCTTGTCATTACAATCCTCCATGACCGATGTATCACAGTGTTCCGTGCCCTTGTCATCACAATGATCCATGCCCACTCTCATCACAACAATCCATGAAATATTTCAGACCAATGCTCAATGTTCTTTTCATCACAATGCTCCATTACTTCTGTCATAACAATGCTCCATGACACCTGCCATCACAATGTTCCACAGACTTGTCATCACAAGGCTCCATGACCCTTGTCATCACAATGCTCCAAGACCCCTGTAATCACAATGCTCCATGCCCTTTTCATCACAATGCTCCAAGACGCATGTAATCAGAATGTTCCATGGCCTTCTCCTCACAATGCTCCATGCCCTTGTCATCACAATGCTCCAAGACCCCTGTAATCACAATGCTCCATGCCCCTTTTCATCAGGATGCTCCATGAAATTGTCATCACAAGTCTCCCTGGTCATCTCATCACAATGCTCCAGGACCTTGTCATCACCATGCTCCATTCCATTGTCATCACAATGCTCCATGTCCCCCGTCATCACAATACTCCAGGAATATTTTCAGCCCAATGCTCCATGACCCTTGTCATCACAATGATCCATGCCCTTGTCATCCTAATGCTCTATGACCCCTGTATTCACAATGCTCCGTGACGATTGTCATTAAAATGCTCCATGACACATGTCATCACAATGCTCTATGCCATTCTCAGCACAATGCTCCATGCCCTTTTCATCACAATGCTCCATGACCCCTGTCATCACAATGCTCCGTTACTCCAGTCATCGCAATACTTCATAACATTTGTCATCACAATGGTCGATACCGGTGTCATCACAAGGCTCTGTTACCTTTGTAACCACAATGCTCCATGAACTTTTCATCACAATGCTCCGTGACACTTGTCATCACAATGCTCCATGACTTTGTCAGAAAAATGCTCCATGACCCTTGTCATCACAATGTGCCACACGCTTTTCATCCCAACGGTCCAGAAATTTGTCATCCCAATGCTCCATAAAACTTGTAATCAAAATGCTCCATTCCCTTCTCATCACAATTCTCCATTACCTCTGTCATCACAATGCACCAAGACCCCTGTAATCACAAAGCTCCATGCCCTTGTCATCACAAAGCTCCATGACGCATGTCATCAGCATGTTCCATGGCCTTCTCCACACAATGGTCCCTGACCCTTGTCATCACAATGCTCCAAGCCATTGTCATCAAAATGCTCCATTATATTTGTCATCAGAATCATCCATGACAATTTGTATCACAATGCTCCATGCCATTGTCATCACAATGGGCCAATACATATGACATCACAATGCTCCGTGACACCACTTTTCACAATACTGCATGACCTGGTCATCACAATGCTCCATGCCCTTCTCATCACAATGCTCCATTACCTCTGTCATCACAATGCTCCAAGACCCCTGTAATCACAAAGCTCCATGCCCTTGTCATCACAAAGCTCCATGAAGCATGTCATCAGAATGTTCCATGGCCTTCTCCACACAATGCTCCATGCCCTTGTCATCACAATGCTCCAAGACCCATGTAATCACAATGCTTCATGCCCCTTTTCATCAGAATGCACCATGAGACTTGTCATCACAAGTCTCCATGGTCATCTCATCACAATGCTCCAGGACCTTGTTATCACCATGCTCCATTTCCTAGTTATCACAATGCTCCATGACCGCTGTCATCACAGTACTCCATGAACATTTTCAGCCCAATGCCCCATGACCTTCTCATCATAATGCTCCAAGACCAATATCATCACAATGCTCCATGATCACTGTCATCACAACACTCAATGACACCTGACAACACAATGATCTGGGACTCTTGTCATCACAATGCTCCATTCCCTAGACATCACAATGCTCCATGACCCGTGTCATCACAATACTCCAGGAACATTTTCAGCCCAATTCTCCATGACCCTTGTCATCAAAATGATCCATGCCCTTGTCATCTTAATGCTCCATGACCCCTGTATTCACAATGCTCCGTGACGATTGTCATCACAGTGCTCCATGACACATGTCATCACAATGCTGTATGCCATTCTCAGCACAAGGCTCAATGGCCTTTTCATCACAATGCTCCATGACCCCTGTCATCACAATGCTCCGTGACTCCAGTCATCACAATTCTTCATAACATTTGTCATCACAATGGTCGATACCCATGTCATCACAAGGCTCTGTGATCTTTGTAAACACAATGCTCCATGAACTTTTCATCACAATGCTCCGTGACACTTGTCATCACAAAGCTCCATGCCTTTGTCAGAAAAATGCTCCATGACCCTTGTCATCACAATGTGCGACACGCTTTTCATCCCAACTCTCCACAAATTTGTCATCGCAATGCTCCATAAACCTTGAAATCACAATGTTGCATTCCCTTCTCATCACAATGCTCCATTACCCCGGTCATAACAATGCTCCATTACCACTGCCATCACAATGTTCCACGGCCTTGACTTCACAAGGCTCCATGACACTTGTCATCACAATGCTCCAAGACTCCTGTAAGCACAATGCTCCATGCCCTTGTCATCACAAAGCTCCATGACACATGTCATCAGAATGTTCCATGTCCTTCTCCACACAATGCTCCATGCCCTTGTCATCAAAATGCTCCAAGACCCCTGTAATCACAATGCTCCATGCCCCTTTTCATCTCAATGCTCCATGAACCCTCTCATCACAATGCATCTTGCCAATCATCATAATGCTTCCGGCTATTGTCAGCACAATGAAATCAAAATTCTCCATGACCTCTGTCATCACAATGCTCCATGACCCCTGTCATCACAGTACTCCATGAACATTTTCAGCCCAATGCTCCATGACGCTTGTCATCACAATGATCTTTGTCTTGTCATCCCAATGCTACATGACCCCTGTATTCACAATGCTCCGTGACGCTTGTTATCACAGTGCGCCATGACACTTGTCATCACAATGCTCCATGCCTTTGTCAGCAAAATGCTACATGACTTTGTCATTATAATGCTCTATGTTCTTGTCATCACAATACTCCATTACCGTTTTCATCACAATCCTCCATGAACCTTGGGATCACATGGCTTCATGCCCTTGTCATCACAATGCTCCATGCTCCTTGAAATCAAAATGATCCATGACCTCTGTCATCACAATGCTCCAAACCCTTGTGATCACAATGTTCCATAACACTTGTCATCACAACGCTCCATGATGCCTGTCATCCCAATACTACATGCCCTTTTCATCACAATGCTCCATGACCTTTGTCATCACAATTCTCAATACACTTGTCATCACAATGCTCCCTAACACTTGTCATCAGAATGCTCCTTGAACCCTGTCACGAAAAGGCTCCATGCCTTTTTCATCAGTATGCCCCATGCCGTTTTCATCACAATGCTCCATGCCATTGCCATCAAAATACTCCACAAGCTTGTCATCAGAATGCTCCATGACCCTTGTCATCACAATTCTCCATGCACTTGTCAGCTCAATGCTCCCTGACCCTTGTCATCGCAATGCTCCAAGCCATTGTCATCACAATGTTCCATTACCTTTGTCATCAGAATCCTCCATGACACTTGGCATCACAATGCTCCATGCCATTGTCATCACAATGGGCCATTACATATGTCATCACAATGCTCCCTGAACACCTGTCTTCCCAATACTGCATGACCTGGTCATCACAATGCTCCATGCCGTTGTCATCACAATGCGCCATTCCAACTGTCATTGCAATAATCCATGAAACTTATTAGACCAATATTCCGTGCCCTTGTCATCACAATACTCCATGCCCTTGTTGTCACAATGCTCCATGACCCCTGTCATCACAATGCTCCGTGACTCCAGTTATCACAATGCTTCATGACCTTTGTCATCATAATGGTCCATGACCTCGTCATAAACAGTCTCTGTGACCTTTTTAACCACAATGCTCCATGAACTTTTCATCACAATGCTCTTTGACCTTTGTCATCACAATGCTCTATGCCTTTCTCAGCACAATGCTCCATGACCCTTGTCATCACAATGCTCCATGCGCTTGTCAGCACAATGGTCCATGACACATGTCATCCCAATGCACCATGCGCTTGTCATCACAGTGCTCCCCAATCTTGACATCATAATGCTCATGAACCTTTTCATCACAATGTTCCATGGACTTCTCACCAAAATGCTCTCTCACCACTGATGTCACAATGTTACATCAATATTTGTCACAATATTCCCTCAACCCTGTCATCAAAATTTGCCATGACTCCTGTCACCACAATGCTACATGCACTTATCATCACAATGTTCGATGACCCCTGGCATCACAATGTTCCATAACCACTGTCATCAAAATATTCCTTGACACTTTTCATCAAATTGCTCCATGACCCTGTCATCACAATGCTCCCTACCCTTCTCATCACAATGCACAACGCCCTTGTCATCAAAATGCTCCATGACCTTTGTCATCACAAAGATCCATAACCCTTGTCATCACAATGCTCCATGTCATTGTCATCACAATGCTCCATTAAGGTTCTCATCACATTGCTTCATGTCCTTGTCATCACAAACCTCCATGACACATATCATCAGAATGCTCCATGGCCTTCTCATCACAATGCTCCTTGCCCTGCCATCACAATGCTCCATTATCCCTGTCATACCCATGATCAATGACCCCTGCCATCACGATGTTCCAGGGCCTTGTCATCACAAGGCTCCATGACCCTTCTCATCACAATGCTCCAAGAACCCTGTAACCACAATGATCCATGCCCATATTCATCTCAATGTTTCATGAATCCTGTCATCACAATGCACCATGACCATCATCATAATGCTTCATGCTATTGTCATCATAATGAAATCAAAATGCTCCATGATCTCTGTCATAACAATGCTCCAAACGCTTGTGATCACAATATTCCAAAACACTTGTCATCACAATGCACCATGCCGCTCGTCATCACAGTTATCCATGGTCTTCTCATCACAATGCTCCATGACCTTTGTCATCACGATGCTCAATACAGTTGTCATCAAAATGCTCCCTGACACTTGTTTTCTGTGTGCTTCTTGAAACCTGTCATGACAAGGCTCCATGCTTTTTCATCACAATGCTCCAAGACCCATGTAATCACAATGCTCCATGCCCTTGTCATCACAAAGCTAAAGGACGCATGTCTTCAGAATGCTCTTGGCCTTCTCCTCACAATGCTCCATGCACATGTCATCACAATGTTCCAAGACGCCTGTAATCACAATGGTCCATGTCCATTTTCATCAGTATGCTCCATGAGATTTCTCATCACAAGGCTCCATGTTTTTCTCATCACAATGCTCCAGGACATTGTCATCACAATGCTTCACGACCTTGTCCTGAAAATTCTCAATGGCCCTTGTCATCATAATGCTCCAAGCCCTAGTCATCACAGTGCTCCATTATATTTGTCAACACAATCCTCCATTACATTTGGCATCACAAGGCTCCCTGCTATTGTCATCGCAATGGACCATGACATATGTCATCAAAATGCTCCCTGACAACTGTCTTCACAATACTCCATGACCTTCTCATCACAATGCTCCATGACAATTGTCATCACAATGCTCAGTACACTTGTCATCAAAATGCTCCCTGACACTTGACATAAGAATGCTCCTTGAACCCTGTCACGAAAAGGCTCCATGCCATTTTCATCACAATGCCCCTTGCAGTTTTCATCACAATGCTCCGTGACCATTGTCATCAAAATGCTCCATGCCTTTGTTTGAAAAATCTTCCATGACCCTTCTGATCACAATGTGCCATTCGCTTTTCATCACAACGGTCCAGAAAATTGTCATTGCAATGCTCCATAAACCTTGTAATCACAATGCTCCATACACTTCTCATCAAAATGCTCTCTCACAAGAGATATCACAGTGTTTCATCACTAGTCGTCACAGTACTCCCTCACCCCTGTAATCACAATGTCCCATGACCCCTGTCATCACAATGCTACATCCCCTTATCATCACAATGTTCCATGACCCCTGACATCACAATGTTCTATAACCCCTGACATCAAAATATTCCAATACACTTTTCATCAAATTGCTGCATGACCCTGGCATCAAAATACTCCCTGCCATTCTCATCACAATGCACCATGCACTTGTCATCAAAATGCTCCATGACCTTTGTCATCACAAAGCTCCATGACCCCTGGCATCACAGTGCTCGATGTCATTGTCATCACAATGCTCCATGAACACTCTCATCACATTTATCCATGCCCTTGTAATCACAAAGCTCCATGACACTTGTCATCACAATGCTCGATGCCCTTCTCATCACAATGGCCCATGCCCTTGTCATTAGAATCCTCCATGACCCATGTATCACAGTGTTCCATGCCCTTATCATCACAATGCTCTATGCCCACTCTCATCACAATAATCCATGAAATATTTCAGACCAATGCTCCATGCCCTTCTCATCACAATGCTCCTTTACCTCTGTCATAACTATGCTCCATGACACCTGCCATCACAATGTTCCACGGCCTTGTCATCACAAGGCTCCATGACACTTGTCATCACAATGCTCCACGACCCATCTAATCAAAATGCTCCATGCCCTTGTCATCAAAAAGCTACATGACGCATGTCATCAGAATGTTCCATGGCCCTGTCATCAAAATTCTCTATGCCCTTTTCATCACAATGCTCCAAGACCCTTGTAATCAAAATGCTCCATGCGTCTTTTCATCTCAATGCTCCATGAACCCTGTCATCACAATGGACGATGCCCATCATCATAATGCTTCCGGCTATTGTCATCAAAATGAAATCAAAATGCTCCATGACCTCTGTCATCACAATGCTGCAAACCCTGGTGATCACAATGTTCCATAACACTTATCATCACAACACCCCTTGACGCTCATCATCACAATTATCCATGGTCTTCTCATCACAATGCTCCATGACCTTTGTCATCACAATGCTTAATACACTTGTTATCACAATGCTCCCTGACACTTGTCATCAGTATGCTCCATTAACCCTGTCATGACACGTCTCCATGCCTTTTCATCACAATGATCCATGTCATTTTAATCACAATGCTCCAAGAACCCTGTAATCACAATGCTCCATGCCCTTGTCATCATAATGCTCAATGATGTATGTCATCAGAATGCTCCATGGCCTTCTCATCACAATGCTCTATGCCCTTGTCATCACAATGCTCCAAGACTCCTGTAATCACAATGCTCCATGTCCCTTTTCATCAAAATGCTCCATGAGAGTTGTCATCACAAGTCTCCATTGTCTTCTCATCAAAGTGCTCCAGGAACTTGTCATCAAAATGCTGCATGATCCCTGTCATCACAATACTCCATGAACATTTTCACCGCAATGCTCCATGATGCTTGTCATCAAAATCATCCATGCCCTTGTCATCCCAATGCTCCATGACCCCTGTATTCACAATGCTCCGTGACCCTTCTCATCACAGGGCTCCATGACACCTGTCATCACAATGCTCCATGCCTTTGTCAGCAAAACACTACCTGACTTTGTCATTGCAATGCTCTATGCCCTTGTCATCACAATACTCCATTCCCATTGTCATCACAGTCCTCCATGAACCTTGGGATCACATTGCTTCATGCCCTTGTCATCACAATGCTCCATGCTCCTTGAAATCTAAATGATCCATGACCTCTGTCATCACAATGCTCCAAACACTTGTGATCACAATGTTCCATAGCACTTGTCATCACAACGCTCTAAGATGCCTGTCATCACATTACTCCATGCCTTTTTCATCACAATGCTCCATGACCTTTGTCATCACAATTCTCAATACACTTGTCATCACAATGCTCCCTGACACTTGTCATCAGAATGCTCCTTGAACCCTGTCACGAAAAGGCTCCATGCCTTTTTCATCACAATGCCCATGACGTTTTCATCACAATGATCCATGCCATTGTCATCAAAATACTCCAAAAGCTTGTCATCAGAATGCTCCATGACGCTTGTCATCACAATTCTCCATGCACTTGTCAGCACAATGCTCCCTGAACCTTGTCATCACAATGCTCCAAGCCATTGTCATAACAATGCTCCATTTCCATTGTCATCAGAATCCTCCATGACACTTGGCATCACAATGCTCCATGCCATTGTCATCACAATGGGCCATTACATATGTCATCACAATGCTCCCTGACATCTCTCTTCACAATACTGCATGACCTGGTCATCACAATGCTCCATGCCCTTGTCATCACAATGCGCCATTCCAACTGTCATCGCAATAATCCATGAAACATATTACACCAATGTCCCTGCCCTTGTCATCACAATGTTCCATGCCCTTGTTATCACAATGCTCCATGACCCCTGTCATCACAATGTTCCATGAATCGATTCATCACAATGCTTCATGACCTTTGTCATCACAATTGTCTATGCCCTCGTCATCCACAGTCTCTGTGACATATTTAACCACATTGCTCCATGAAATTTTCATCACAATGCTCTTTGACCCTTGTCATCACAATGCTCTATGCCTTCCTCAGCACAATGCTCCATGACCCTTGTCATCACAGTGCTCCATGCGCTTGTCAGTACAATGCACCATGACCCATGTCATCACAATGCACCCTGCGCTTGTCATCATAGTGCTCCACAATCTTGTCACCACAATGCTCCATAAACTTGTCATCACAATTCTCCATGCACTTCTCATCAAAATGCTCTCTCACCACAGATATCACAATGTTACATCACTATTCATCACAATACTCCCTCACCACTGTCATCACAATGTTCCATGACTCCTGTCTTTGCAATGCTACATGCACTTATCATCACAAAGTTCGATGACCACTGACATCACAATGTTCCATAACCCCTGTCATCAAAATATTCCATGACACTTTTCATCAAATTGCTCTATGACCCTGTCATCACAATGCTCCCTGCCCTGCTCATCACATTGCACCACCCCTTGTCATCAAATTGCTCCATGACCTTTGTCATCACAAAGCTCCATGACAATTGGCATCTCAATGTTCCATGCCATTGTCATCACAATGCTCCATGAACCCTCTAATCACAATGCTCCATGCCCCTTTGCATCTCAATGCTCCATGAACCCTGTCATCAAAATGCACCATGCCCATCATCATAATGCTTCAGGCTCTTGCATCACAATGAAATCAAAATATTCGATGATCTGTCTCATCACAATGCTCCAAATCCTTGTGATCACAATGTTCTATAACACTTATCATCACAACACCCCATGATGCTCATCATCACAATTATCCATGCTCTACTCATCACAGTGCTCCATGACCTTTGTCATCACAATGCTCTATAAACTTGTCATCACAATGCTCCCTGACACTTGTCATCAGTATGCTCCTGGAACCCTGTCATGAGAAGGCTCCATACCATTTTCATAACAATGACCCATGCCAATTTCATCACAATGCTCCAAGACACCAGTAATCACAGTGCTCCATGCCCTTGTCATCACAGTGCTCCAAGACCCCTGTAATCAAAATACTCCATGCCCCTTTTCATCAGAATGCTCCATGAGACTTGTTATTACAAGGCTCCATGGTCTTCTCATCACAATGCTCCAGGAACTTTTCATCACAGTGCTCCATTCCCTTGTCATCACAATGCTCCATGACCCCAGTCCTCACAATACTTCCTGAACATTTTCAGTCCAATTATCCAGGAAATTCTCATCACAATGCTTCATGATCCCTATCATCACAATGCTCCATGACCACTGTCATCACAACGCTCCATGACCCCTGACAACACAGTGATCCGGGACTCTTGTCATCACAATGCTCCATTCCCTAGTCATCACAATGCTCCATGAACATTTTCAGCCCAATGCTCCATGACACTTGTCATCACAATGATACATGGCCTTGCCATCCCTGTGCTCCATGACCCCTGTAATCACAATGATCCGTGATGCTTCTCTTCACAGTGCTCCATGACCCTTATCATCACAATGCTCCATGCCTGTGTCAGCAAAATGCTACATGGCCTTGTCATCACAATGCTCCATTTGCTTGTCATCACAATACACCATTACCATTGTCATCACAATCCTCCATGAACCTTGGGATCACATTGCTTCATGCCCCTGTCATCCCAATGCTCCATGCTCCTTGAAAACAAAATTATCCTTGACTTCTATCATCACAATGCTCCAAACCCTTGTGATCACAATGTTCCATAACACTTGTCATCACAATGCTCCATGATGCCTGTCATCACAATACTCCACGCCCTTTTCGTCAAAATGCTCCATGATCTTTTTCATCACCATTCTCAATACACTTGTCATCACAATGTTCCCTGACACTTGTCCTCAGAATGCTCCTTGAAACCTGTCACGAAATGGCTTCATGCCTTTTTTATCACAATGCTCCATGCCCTTTTCATCACAATGCTCCATGCCATTGTCGTCACAATACTCCACAAGCTAGTCATCAGAATGCTCCATGACACTTGTCATCACAATGCTCCATGGCCACTGTCATCACAATGCTCCATACCTCTTGTCTTTACTGTGCTCCATGACGCTCGTCATCACAATTATCCATGGTCTTCTAATCACAATTCTCTACGCCCTTGTCATCAAAATGCTCCATGACCCTTGTCATCACAATGCTCCATGGCCACTCTCATCACAATGCTCCATTCCCCTTGTCATTACAGTGCTCCATGACGCTCGTCATCACAATTATCCATGGTCTTCTCATCACAAAGCTCCACGGTCTTGCCATCACAATGCTCCATGCCCTGGTCATCACAATGCTCCATGTCCCCTGTCATCACAATTCTCCTCGTTCTTGGCATCACTATGCTCCATGACTCTTCTCATCACCGTGTTACATGATTTGTCATCACAATTCTGTATGCACTTTTCATCACAATGCTCCATGACCCCTGTCATAGGAAGCTCCATGTGCTTCTCATCACAATGCTTCATGAACTTGTCATCAAAATTCTCAATGGCCCTTGTCATCACAATGCTCCATGCCCTTGTCATCACATTGCTCCATGTCCATTGTCATCACAATGCTCCAAGCCCTTGTCATCAAAATGCTCCATTACATTTGTCATCACAATCCTCCATGACACTTGGCATCACAATATTCCATTCCATTGTCATCGCAATGGACCATGACATATGTCATTACAATGCTCCCTGAGACCTGTCTTCAAAATACTCCATGACCTTCTCATCACAATGCTCCATGACCTCTGTCATCACAATGCCCCATGACCACTGTCATCACAACGCTCCATGAACCCTGACAAAACAATGATCCGGGACTCTTGTCATCAAAATGCTCCATGCCCTTGTCATCCCAATGCTCCATGACCCCTGTAATCACAATGATCCATGACGCTTGTCATCACAGTGCTCCATGAACCTTGTCATCACAATGCCTTTGACAGCAAAATGATACATAATCTTGTCATCACAATGCTCCATGCGCTTGTCATCACAATCCTCCATGACCCTTGGGATCATATTGCTTTATGCCCTTGTCACCTCTATCTTGCCTTTCTGGTTTTTACAGATTTTCAGGTGTCCTTTTTGAACGGTGGGAAGTGACAATTCTTTGTAGTGTGGATTTGCATTGCGCGCTTGCTTGATTGGCCAAAAAGGGCCTATGCCTTTTCTCCTGAATATATTCAGGAGAAAATTCATATGCTGTTTTTGGCCAAGTGCATCATTCTCGAAGTTGTGATGCCTTTCCTGTGCTTTAAAGGCGATTCCAATTTACCTCTTGAAATATGTTTTGTGCAATTCTGCCTCATTTTCAAGTCTGCTTTGTTGCCTTCCCTCAACAGATTTTTGGAAGAGAGTAGTCCTTTATAACTCTGCAGGTTTTTGATTTGCTTTGCCCCTGAGCTCCAATTTTCAAATCCCATTATTGGGAGCTGACCGCAAATCCACAATTTTGCTTCAGGACCTATACTGGTTCCAGGGGTGGCTATACTGGTTCCCTGTGGGTGGCTGAGGCTTTGGTTAATTCTTCTTCCTGACGGGAATTTAGAGTGACATGTGTCCGTCCAAAGGCCTACATCTACTCTCTGATTGGTTCTCCCTCTTCCCTTTCATCCTCTGCACAATTAGCAAACTGTGCGAACCAGGAGGTTATAGGGGATGACTCTCCTAAGTTGGGAGATTGATAGTAAAATAGTTGGAATGGCAAACTGTAGCAAAAGGAGAGGAAAAATTAGGAGACTTTCAGAAACCTTTCGCCATCACAGGGTGTCCATTCTCTAGGTTTCCCATACAGGTTATAACTGTAGTGATATTCCCTTCTACCTGGAAATTTGGGACCCATGGAATGGTGGCATGCATTACTACTTTAAAGGGTCTGCATTTTCTCTCCCAATCTCACCAGTCCTCTCAGTCCCAAGTGTCCAGCCTTATGTCTCATCCAGCTGTCTTTGCAGATAGGGTCATTCTAGGTTTCATCAGAACCCCTGAAGGAATTGTGTAAGAATTTCGCTGTTTTTTGTTTTGTTTTTGAAATTCATTTTTATAATGGGGTTGAGCTGATTTTCCCTGATGTGTTTATGCCGGTGTAGACACACTTGATTCCCTTACAGAGGCATATCAGTACATAGGTTTTAAGATTCTTACTAATCAGATATATTCCTCTGTGGGGAATAGGGGTTTTGAGTCCCGTTCACTGAGGAAGGTGTAGGTCTTGTATATTCTGTATTTGGTTTATGGAATGGTACCTGTGCTAATATCAAACTCTGGCTTTATGCATCACCCCACCTCTCCTTTCCCCTTAAGGAGGCATAAGAGTGTTTTCTAAATGTGAGACGCTGCTCTCTTTCCTAATTCAGTTCATGTGTTATGATGTTGACATTCCCTCTGTAAGTGATATCTTATAATAAGATTCTTTTTCTGTGTGACTAATTTCCCTTAGAATCATCATACCTAAATCCTCTCATTATGCTGCTACTGGCCTTATGACATTGATTTCACGTCTGAGTGATATTCCATTGTACAAAATTACCACAAGTTCTTTATGCATTTCTCTTTTTCCTGGGATACTTTAGGTGTACCGAAGTTGAGGTTCTTGTATGCAGAGCAGCCCTAAACTTTGGGGTGCCTGTGTCTTGTTGATATTTAGTCTTCCCAAGTTATATGTCCATGAGTTGAAGTCCCCTTTGCTCGGGGGCTTTGTATTTTAGATGTTTTAGGAAACAGCATACACTTCTTCAGAGTAGCTCTTGGATATTTATACCCCACCCATCAGTGTGACTAGTCTCCCTGTTTTCCATGGCCTCTCCTGCATTTTTGATTTGTACACATTTTTTGGATGGACTTTCTGAGCAGTGGAAATTGAGACTTCTTTATTGTGCGGATTTGCATTTCCCTCTTGCTTGGTTGGCCAAAAACTCTGTATGTGTTATTTTCCTGAAGATATTCACGAAAAAAATGCATACACCCTTTTGCCAAACTGCATCATTTTAGAAATTCTGCTGCTTTTCATATGCTTTAAATGTGAATACAATCTACCTTTTGAAAAATGTTTCCTGCAATTCTGCCTCTCATTCAGAACCTCTTCGTTGCCTTACCTGAATATATTTTTGGACGTTGGTTATCATTTATCTCTTTGCAGGTCTTTGAATTGTCTGCTCCTGAGCTCCATTTTGCAACTCGCTTTTTTTGTGAGCTGGCTGCCAAACCATTGGATTGATTCCGGCCCTATTCTGGTTCTGGGGAGGCAGGCTGAGCCTTTGCTTAATTCTTCTTCCTAAAGGGATATCAGAGTGACATGTGCCTGTCAAAACTCCTACATCTAATCTGTCACTGGTTCCTCCTCTTCCCATTTATCCTCTGCAAAAATTGCAAACTGTGTGAAACAGGAGGTTAAAGGTGCTGATTCTCCAAGTCGGGAGATTGTTAGTAATGTGGCTGGAATGGCGAACCCCAGCACCAGGAGATCAAAAATTAGGTGCATTTTAGACACCTTTCCTGAGCACACGGTGTACATTCATCTCGGTTTCCCAGGCATGTTTTCACTGTCAGAAGATTCCCTTAAAAGTGCAGATTTGGGACCCATGGAATGGGTACCAGGCAGTATTACTTTAAAAGGTCTGCATTTCCTCACCCAGCCTCTCTAACATCTCTCAGCGTGCATAGCTTCCAGCCTTATATATCATCCTGCTGTGGATCTACATGTGTTCAATCCATGTTACATCGTAGCCCTTCAACAAAAGTTGTAAGAATTTTTGTCTGTCTCACTGTTTTTATAAATATTTTTAAATTTATTTTTATATTGGTTACAGCTGATTTTCAAAGCTCTGTTTTTTGCTGCTGTACATCCACTTGATTCATGTACTGTGTGACAAAAATAAATTCTTTCTCAGATGCCTACGAGTCATATGTATTATTTTCCAGTGACTTGAGTTGACTGAGTGCCGTTCTTTGAGGTACCGTGTAGGCCTTGCCAGTTATTCAATTTGGTACTTGGAATGGTATCTTTGCTAATTTCAACCTCCTGGATAATACCTCACCATTCCCCACCTTTCCCATTTAGCAGCCTTATGTCTATTTTCTACATATTTGACTATGTTTCTGTTTTGTAGTTTATTTCATGTGTAGCCATTTTTGATTCCACCTTTAAGTGACATCTTATGATATGTGTCTTTTTCTTTCTGACATATGTCATTTAGAGTGATCGTATGTAACTCCTCCAGAGTTGTTACAACTGGCCTTATTTCATTGATTTCTGGATGAGTAATATTCCACTCTACATAAGTACCCCATCTCTTTTATCCATTTTATCCTTCCAGGGACATTTAGTTTATATCCAAGTGGAGGCCCTTTATAACAGAGAGGTTGTAAACGTTGGAGTGCCTGTTTTCTGTCATTTTTTTGTTTTTCCCAAGGTATACACTCATGAGTGCAAGTGTCCTATGCTCTGTAGCTCAGTTTCCAGATGTTTTAGCAAACACAATACACTTCTCCAGAGTGGCCGTTGGCACATTATATTTCCACTATCAGCCTCACAGGGCTCCCTTTTCTCCTCACCCTGTCCTGCATTTATGGTGTTTACACTTGGTATGGATGGCCCTTCTGACTGATGTGAAGTGATACATTTTGTAGTATTGATTTCCAGTGCCCACCTGTTTGGTTGGATAAAAAGTGTGTATGGCCTTTACTTGAATATATTCAGAAAAAAATGCATACGCCCTTTTGGGCCAACTGCATCATTGGCGATGTTCAGCCCCTTTTCTTGTGCTTTAATGGGGAGTCCTTTCTACCTCTTCAAATCTGTTTCCTGCCACTCTCCCTTGCTTACAACTCCTTTTCTGTGACTTACCTCAAGACATTTTTCGACGATAGATATTTTCAACTCTGCAGTTTCATGAATTTTAGTGCCCCTGAGTTCCATTTTTCAACTTGTGTTTTTGGAAACTGGACACAAAACAGCGGGATTTCCTCTAGACCAATTCTGTTTCCATGGGCAATTCTAGCCTTTGATGAATTTGTCTTCCAGATTGGAAATTAGAGTGGCATGTGCCTGTCCAAACGACTAAGACTTGTCTTTAAATTTTTCTCATCCTTCCGCTTCATCCTCTGGACAAATTCCAAACTGTGTGCAACAGGATGTTGACGGTGCTGATATCCCCAAGTGAGGAGATTGTTAGGAAATATGCTGGAGGGGTGAACCCGAGCACCAGGCGATGAGGAGATGAGGTGCCTTTTCCAAACTCTTTCCGATCAAACGGTGTACCATCCTCTAGGTGTGACAGGCATGTTTTAGCTGTAGGAAGGGTCCCGTGCATGGAAGGAGAACACCAGGGATTTTTCCAAATCAGTGCATCCCCGAACCCCAAACTGGGGAATTTTTAAGCTACGGCTACACGTATGTCCATTAAGGGCCTTGGGAAATAGGCAGAGCCTAAATTTTAGATGATTGAAATCTTCAGGATCAGAAGCGCTCACCATCGGCCTTGCTTAGGTTACATTTTATCTGTCATTGATAGATGATGTCAATAAAAATATCGATTCTTTTTCAGATTATTTCCCCTTATAGGTTATTGCAAAATATTCAGTGTAGTTCCCTGTGCTATACAGTAGTTCCTTGTTGATGATCTATTTTATACATAGCAGTGTGTATGTGTTAATCCCACACTGTTAATTTATCCCTTTTCCTACCTTTCCCCTTTGGTAATAATAAATTATAAGATTTTATACTTCTCAGGAATGGGGGACCTGAAAGAGAGGTATCCTTTTCAATGGAAAAGCATTCAAAACAAGATTGAAGCTTCAGCCAAGAGTATTCGATGTACAACCATGGAAATAAAGCACTTCATTTCTCTAATGTTGACCTGACAAATAAGACAGACGTCTTCACTGAACTTGCTTATAATAAAGTGATGGAATTATCAAATATAAGTCTTAGAAACATCTTATTTTACCCGAGCATTATACACTGCTCTAAGTTAACAACAGTTTGGCTCAGACATCTGTTCATTGAAGTTACAATGTTCTCAATTTCTGTTACTGATCCTCCAGAGTGTACCCCAACAGGAGTCCCCGAGCCCAGTGTCATTGGAGCCAACAGATCAAGACTGAGTTTGGTTCAGAAGCAAAGGAAACATTATTTTGAAAACCGAATGGAGAGGTGAGAGCGTGCACTCCCCCATGTGCTATGGGCTGGGCTACTGTGTAGGGATCCCGGCAGCATCAGTGGCAGTTAGGGGATGGAGCTCTCGAAGGCTGGGTTGGCTGCAGCTCAGGCTCTAGGCCGTGGAGTCTGCATGGGACTCCGCTAGCTGAGGTGTCGACCCAGCCATTCTGCACTACGAAATCGGGTCTGAAGTGCTGGGTGTGGGACCTCTGCATGCGGAAACCTAGGAGCACGTGAAATTAGACAAAGCACAAAGGAAAAACAGGTTAGACTTTATTTTATTGCCCAGATTCTCTTCTTATCTCCCAGGAATTTTTAATGAACGTTGCCAGAGACGAACCCCTCCTCTGCTTTTTGTTCCGTTCCTCATTCTTCGGGTGTTGAGGGTGCAGACCCCTCTTTTGTAACTGCTTCATGCTGTGGTGGCAGCCCTGATACCTGGGGGGAGGGGCAAAACGTCTCCCCACCAGCCTCCAGGTGAGGTTGATTGTTCCAAAGCCTCCTGCCTCACTTCTCGTCCGCCTGAGCACCAGCATTGGAAGTGTTATAGATTCTAGTGACCTTTAAGGGTCCAGGAAAGAGATGAGCAAAGATGCTGTGGTGGCAGGTTTCACCCCACCCCACATTTGTTCGCTGACCTTAGGCTGACGGTTTTTGCCAGTCTAGATGCTCTGACCAGTAGTCTGTGCTTTCTTTAATTAGGTCCCTGAATTAATGTACAAACAGCACCATGTGTCAGAGCCCTGCCCGCGCAACTCCCAGAGAGTCCAGGGTCAGTGGTGATCCAGGACCATGACGTCCACTGAGTCAACGGCCTTTAGAAGTAGCCAGCAGTCCAGCTGGTCACATTGGCCACCATCACCGCGGTGTCTGTAGTGTTTTCTATGGTGAAAGCGTGATATACGTTTCCCCCGCCAAGCTTATTAGCTCCCCTCTGGGTGCAGTAAGTCCTGCACGCAGTAGTCTGCTCTTTCGGGGCATAGTCTTGTTGTTTTCTGAGAGAAACTCCAGGTCAAGTGATGGTCACACAAGTCATCTTGGGGGCCCGATACCCCCATTTGTCTCTCTGGAGGTTGGAATTGGAAGGCCTCCTCACTCGAGGTCAGTGTGTCCACAGAGCGACCCCTGCAACTTCAGGGCATGATGGGTGGTTAGGATCACGACGTGGGGTCCTTTTCCCTTAGGAGGGAGCTGGCCTTGCGGGCTGCTGATTTCTTGCTTTTTAGATACCCCAGTATACTGGCCTGATGAGTCGGTGGGCAAAGCACTTGGGGACCATTGTTTATCATACCTGAAGGGCATTCTTGTGTTGCTCCATTTCAAGTGGTCCCAGTTTTTGCAGTAAGGCTCCACGGGCAATTAACCTTTGACTGGGTATGTAAAGGTCAAAGGGTTTAGCTAAATTAGCGAGTTCCTGGGCAAGGATCTGAATTGACTGCTCTTTCCATTCTTGAAAGGCTGCTTCTGGATTCTATACAAAAGGATCATCATCTTTTCGTGTCAGTGTTTCATGTAGAGGCCCAGCTCTTAGACTGTAGTTAGGGATCCAGATGCAGAAAACCTTGGCCTCCGCAGGAACCCCTAAGCTGTCTTCTACTTTTAGAAGAGGTAAGGCTGCAAATGGCTTCTTCCCTATCCTGGGATGCGTTTCTCCGAATATCTGTGAGAATGAAGCCCAGGCATGTCACCTGAGCCTGGGATATTTGAGCCTTTTTCTTGGACACCTTCTATCCTTTCTTGGCGAGGTAGTTCAGAGGCGTCTTTAGTAGGCCTGGCGATCAGAATGTCATCTGCATATTGAAGGAGGGTTCCCTTTTACAGAGGTACAACTTTTAGGTCTTTAGAGGACATTTCCCCAATGATGGTGTGAGGATTTTTGAACCATTGGTGCAGGAAGGCCCAGCATTATTGCTTGTGTTGCATGTTGTGTCCTGCCACTCACAAGCCAAAAATTCTTGTGACTCTGAGATGAATGGAATACAGAAGAAGGCATCATTGAAGTCTAATACAGAATGCCATGGCCTGGTGGATGGTAGAATGATCAGCAGGGTGTAGGAAATAGGAGCTACTGGATGTATATCCCCGGTGGCTTCACTGACTTTCCTGATATCCTTTACCAGGTCTCCAGCAGCCCATGGGGCTCTCGTGGTCAGGCCAATCCCAGGATATGGAGCTCACCTGGGCTGCATCCCGCACCCCACAGCCCACGGGGCTCTCGTGTTCAAGTCCCTCCCAGGGTACGGAGCTCACCTGTGCAGCTACCCAGCAGCCCATGGGGCTCTCATAGTCATGCCCTTCCCAGGATACGGTACTCCCCTGGGCAGGTACCACAGCAGCGCTGGACACACAGGAACAGTGCACAGAGCCCACCTTCAAGAGAACCCCCAGCTCACCTGTCGCTCACAGCTGACACAGAACACCTCAGAGCAGGACTTGAACTAACAAACAGCAGCTCTGACAGGTCTGTGACCCTGGCTATCACTCTGTGCAGCCTCTCTCTGCCTGGTCTTCCAGACACTTCCACTGCAGCCAGGGCACCAGGCCTCTGTCTCCACCCACCATCACTCCTCTCCCTGACTCCTGGGTTCCTCTCAATAGGATAGGGTCTTCTTGAATTTGTTTTCCACTCATGGACCAGATAAAATGATAAGAAAACAAGCCGCAGCTGCAGCCCCTTGTCTAGCCTGACTCTCTAGGGACCACACCTGTTCCTTGGGACTTACCCGTTTAGCAAGGTTCATTTTCTGCAACTGTGAGCCCCTGAGGGGTGAGGATTGGCTGACTTGGGCAGCCTGACACTGCCTTCCAGACCCCCCACAGGTGTGCCTGGGTTGAGGTCAATATAAACACCTCTCCAGTCAGCAAGAGCCCCTGTAGCTGTGCCTGACGCCATATTCTCTGCCCCGTCAGCAGTTTCGGGGATGGGGTGGTGGGAGGGAGTGAGGGGCCGTGGCTTTGTGGGTGGCCCAGTGTGAGTGGGGTCTGCTGGACTTTCTGCAGGAGTTGCCTGGCTGCCACCTGCTAAAGAAGAGGATGTGTCACCCATACCTGCCACTGGAATTTCTCCCCAGGCAGAGGTGAGGATGTAAAAAAGCAGTGGGGGCCGTGGCAGGAGGGGTATCTCAGGCAGGGAAATGGAAAGATTCCAGAAGAGCATCTGGGGCCAGGACCATCCTGGCTGGCCTGCAGGCACCAATTCGGCCTGTGTGCTCTTGCTAGTGTGGCTCCACAGCCCTTCCTCTAGGCTTGCAAGTGCTTGTACATATTCAGGTGTTTTACCTGGAAATAGTGGGAAGAGTTCAGCGGCAGCAGGACTGGGGCTCAGCTCACATTTACTCACAGACGCCTCGACACATTCCCCCAGCTTTGCAATGAGGATGCTCCTTGTGGGGGGGAGCACTGCTGACTGCATGGGAAACGATTTCCCACCTCTGACCAACTTAAGAATTTTTTACCACTGGAGCAAGTGCCCTGATACGATTATCCTCTCTATAACTGGTGAGTTCTGTTTGTTTGTTTTTTTTTTCTTTTTTTTCTTTTTGGTTCAAGTTAGATTTTATTTATTCCTCTTTTTTTTAATTTGGAGATATATACATGGAAATAATGCATTAATATAAAGACGTCTATGTGAAGGGAAAACTATTTTTCTGTTTTATTTTATTAAATGTTATTTATTTAGTTTTTTTTAAATTGATCTCTTTTATACAGCAAGTTGTTATTAGATATCTATTTCATACATATAAGTGTGCACATGTGAATCCCAGTCTCCCAATTCATCCCACCACCACCCTCACATGGCGTTCCCTCCTTGGTGTCCATATGTTTGTTCTTTACATCTGTGTCTCTATCTCTGCCCTGCACACTGGTTCATCTGTACCATTTTTCTAGGTTCCACATATATGCATTAATATACAATATTTGTTTTTCTCTTTCTGACTTACTTCACTCTGTATGACAGTCTCTAGATCCATCAAGGTCTCTACAAAGGACCCAATTTCATTCCTATGTATGGCTGAGTAATATTCCGTTGTATATATGTACCATGTCTTTATCCATTCATCTGTCTGTGGGCACTTAGGTTGCTTTCATTACCTGTCTATTGTAAATAGTGCTGCAGTGAACATTGTGGTGAATGTGTCTTTTTGATTTATGGTTTTCTCTGGGTATATGCCCAGTAGTGGGATTGCTGGATTATATGGTAATTCTATTTTTAGTTTTTTAAGGAACCTCCATACTGTTCTCCATAGAGACTGTATCGATTTACATTCCCAACAATAGTGGAAGAAGGTTCCTTTTCTCCACACCCTCTCCAGCATTTGTTGTTTGTAGATTTTCTGATGATGCCCATTCTAACAGGTGTGACGTGATACCTCATTGTAGTTTCGATTTCCATTTCTCTAATAATTAGTGATGTTCAGCAGATTTTCATGTGCGTACTGGCCATCTCTATGTCTTCTTGGAAGAAATGTCTATTTAGATCTTACATTTTTGTATTGGGTTGTTTGTTTTATTACTATTGAGCTGCATGAGCTGTTTATATATATTGGAGATTAATCATTTGTCCATTGATTCGTTTGCAAATATTTTCTGCCATTCTGAGGGTTGTCTTTTCGTCTTGTTTGTAGTTTCCTTTGCTTTGCAAAAGCTTTTACGTTTCATTAGGTCCCATCTGTTTAGTTTTCTTTTTTATTTCATTACTATAGGAGGTGGATCAAAAAAGATCTTGCTGTGATTTACGTCAGAGTATCCTTCGTAAGTTTTCCTCTCAGAGTTTTATACTGTCTGGTCTTACATTAAGGTCTCTAATTCATTTTGAATATATTTTTATGTATGGTGTTGGGGAGTGTTCTAATTTCATTCTTTTACATGTAGCTGTCCATATTTCCCAGCACCAATGATTGAAGAGACTGTCTTATCTCCATTGTATAGTCTTGCCTCCTTTGTCATAGATTAGTTGACCATAAGTGTGTAGGTTTATCCTTGGGCTTTTTTTTTTTTTCCTTTTACACGTTTATTGAAGTATAATTGCTTTAAAATGGAGTGTTCGTTTCTGCTGTATAACAAAGTGAATCAGCTATACATATACAAATATCACCAGATCCCCTCCCTCTTGCATCTCCCTCCCACACTCCATATCCCACCCCTTTATGTGGTCACAAAGCACCGAGCTGATCTCCCTCTTCTATGTGGCTGATTCTCAGTAGCTATCAGTGTTACATTTGGTAATGTATTTATGTCCATGCCACTCTCTCACTTCGTCCCAGCTTACCCATCCCCCTTCCGGTGTCCTCAAGTCCTTTCTCTATGTCTGTGTCCTTAATCCTGTCCTGCCACTAGGTTCTTCAAAATCTTTTTTTTTCTTGATTTGATTCCATATATGTCTGTTAACATACAGTATTTGTTTTTCCCTTTCTGACTTACTTCACTGTGTAGGACAGATTCTAAGTCCATCCACCTCAGTACAAATAACTCAGTTATGCTTCTTTTCATGGTTGAGTAATATTTGATGGTATATATGTGCCAGATCTTCTTTATCCATTCATCTGTCGATGGACACTTAGGTTGCTTCCATGTCCTGGCTAATGCAAATAGAGCTGCAATGAACATTTTTGTACATAACTCTTTTTGAATTATGGTTTTCGCAAGGCAAATGCCCAGTAGTTGGATTGTTGTGTCATATGGTATTTCTATTGTTAGTTATTTAAACGAACCTCCGTACTGTTCTCCCTAGTGCTCATATCAATTTACATTCCCACCCACAGTGCAAGTGTGTTCCATTTTCTCCAATAAAGGCCTCTCCAGCATTTATTGTTTTGTAGATTTTTTTGATGATTGCCACTCTGACTGCTGTGAGGTGATACCTCAGGGTAGTTTTGATTTGCATTTCTCTAATGATTAGTGATGTTCAGCATCCTTTCATGTGTTTCTTGGTAATCTGTATATCTTCTTTGGAGAAATGTCTATTTAGGTCTTCTGCCCGTTTTTGGATTGGGTTGTTTGTTTTTGTGATACTGAGCTACATGAGGTGCTTGTAAAGTTAGGAGATTAATCCTTTGTCAATTGCTTCATTTGAAAATATTTTTTCCCATTCTGAGGGTTGTTTTTGCATCTTGTTTATGTTTTCCTGTACTGTGTAAAAGCTGTTAAGTTTCATTAGGTCCCATTTGTTGATTTCTGTTTTTATTTCCATTTCTCTAGGAGGTGGGTCCAAAAGGATCTTGCTGTGATTTATGTCATAGAGTGTTCTGCCTATGGTTTCCTCTAAGTGTTTTATAGTGTCTGGTCTTATATTTAGATCTCTAATCAATTTAGAGTTTATTTTTGTGTATGGTGTTATGGAGTGTTCTAATTTCATTCTTTTATGTGTAGGGGTCCAGTTTTCCCAGCACCAATTACTGAAGAGACTGTCTTTTCTCCATTGTATATCCTTAGCTCCTTTGTCATAGATGAGATAGCCATAGTTATGTAGGTTTATCTCTGGGCTTTCTGTCCTGTTCCATTGATCTGTGTTTATGCCAATCTACATACACTTGATTCCATTATGGAGACATATAAATACATAGGTTTCAAGGTTATTACCAGTCAGATATATTCCTCTTCAGTGAATAGGGTGTTTTGTGTCCAGTTCATTGAGAAAGGAGTAGGTCTTGTCTATTACATATTTGGTATATGGAATGCGATCTGTGCTAATTTCAAACTCTGCTTTTACACATCACCCCACGTCACCTTTCCCCTTAAGGAGGCATAAGTGTGTTTTCTAAATGTGTAACTCTGTTCTCTTTTGAAATTCAGTTCATGTGTAGCCATGTTTACATTACCTCTATAAGTGATATATTACAATAAGTTTCTTTTTCTTTGTGGCTCATTTCACTTAGCATCATCGTACCTAAAGCCACTCATTATGCTGCTATTGGCCTTATGACATTGATTTTATGTCTGAGTGACTTTCCTTTGTATATAAGTACCACAACATCTATATCCATTTTTTTTCCTTTCCTGGGATATATAAAGTGTACCGAAGTCGAGGTTCTTGTAAACAGAGCAGCCCTAAATTTTGGGCTGGCTGTGTGTTGTGGATTTTTAGTTTTCCCAAAATGCACGCCCATGAGTGGAAGTGTGCTATACTCTGTAGCTTTGTTTTAGAAAACAACATACAGTTCTCCAGAGAGGCTGTTGGCAATTTACATCCTGTCCATCGGCGTAACCAGGCTCCCTTTTCTCCATGGCCTGTCCTGCATTTGTGGCTTTTACACTATTTGTGGATGGCCCTTTTGACTGGAGGTAAGGGACACTTCTCTGTAGTGTGGATTTGCAATGCCTGATGGCTTGCTTAGCCAAAAAGTGCATATGCATTTTTTCCCGAATATATTCAAGAAAATACACATACTCCCTTTTCAGCCAAGGGCAACATTGTCGAAATTCTGTCGCTTTTCATGTGCTTTAAAGACGACTCCAATCTACCTCTTGAAATCTGTTTCCTTCAATTCTGCCTTGCATTCAAATCCTCTTCACTGCCTTTCCTCAATATATTTCTGGATGATAGTTGTCCTTTATAATTCTGCAAGTTTGTGAATTGCTGTGCCCCTGATTTCCATTGTTCAACTCGCCTCTTTGTGAGCTGGCTGCAATACCGCAGGATGGCTTTAGGCCCTAGTCCTGTTCCGGGGCTTCAGGCTGAGCCTTTGCTTAATTATTCTTCCTTATGGGAAACTAGAGTGACATGCACCCATCCAAACACCTACAGCTAATCTCTCATTTATTTCCCCTCTTCCTGTTCATCCTTTGCACAGTTTGCAAACTGTGAATAACGGGAGGGTAAAGGCACTGACACTCCAATTGGGGAGATTTTGAGTAATGCAGATGGAATGGCGAAGCCGAGCACGACAAAAGGAAAAATGAGGTACCTTTTAGAAAACATTCCCAATTACACAGTGTACCATCCACTGGGTTTCCCATGCATGTTTTAACTGGAGGAAGATTCCCTTAAACCTGGAGAGTTGGGACCACTAGAATGGGTAGCACACAGTATTGCTCTAAGTGGTGTTCTTTTGTTCACACAACCTCAGCAATCTTGTCAGCCCCAAGTGTCCAGTCTTATGTCTCATCCAGCTGTGGGTGTAAAGGTGGTCAATCTAGCTTGCATCACAGGCCCTGAACGTAATTTTTAAGACTTTCTATCTGTTTTTGCATTTTGATTTTGAAATTTAATTTTATAAGTGGGTTTAACTGAATTTCAGTGCTGTGTTCATGCCGTTATACACACACATGATTCCTTTATGGAGACATGAGAATACATATGTTTTAATATACTTAGAGTCAGACATATTCCTCTGCAATGAATAGGGGGTGTTGAGTCCAGTTCATTGTGCCGGGAGTACGTGTTGTCTATTACATGCATGGTTTATATAACGGTATCTGTGCTAATTTAAAACTGCGGTTTTATGCATCACCCCACCTCGGCTTTCCCATTAAGCAGGCAGAAGATGTTTTCTAAATGTGTGACTCTGTTGTGTTTGTAATTCAGTTCATGTGTAGTCATGTGTACATTCCCGCTATGAGTGATAACTTATGATAAGATTAGTTACTCTGTAATCTTTCCTAACTCAGTTCATGTGTAGCCATGTTTACAGGACCTTCATAAGTGATATCTTATAATAAGTTTCTTTTTCTGTGTGACTTATTTCACTTAGAATCATCGTACCTGAATCCACTCTTTTTGCTGCTACTGGCCTTATGACATTGATTTCAAGGCTGAGCGATATTCCATCGTACGTAAGTACCACAATATCTTGAACCATTTTAGTCTTTCCTGGGATACTTAAGGTGTACCCAAATTGAGGTTCTTGTAAGCAGTGCAGCGCTAAATTTTAGGGTGGCTCTGTCTTATTGATTTTCAGTTTTCCCAAGGTATATTCCCTAGACTGGAACTGCCCTTGGCTGTGTAGCTCTGTTGTTTACTTGTTTTAGGGAACACAATACACTCCTCCAGAGAGTCATTTGGCAACTTATATCCCGCCCATCAGCATAACAAGGCTCCCTGATCTCCAGGGCCAGTCTTGCCTTTCTGGTTTTTACACATTTTGTGGATGTCCCTTTTGACCAGTGGGAAGGGATACTTCTTTGTAGTGCAGATTTGCATTGCTGCTTGCTTGCTTGGCCAAAAATGGCGTATGCATTTTCTCCTGAATATACTCAGGAGAAAACGCATACACCCTTTTTGGCCAAGTGCATCATTGTCGAAGTTGTGCCCCTCTTCCTGTGCTTGAAAGGTGATTCCAACGTACCTCTTGAAATCTGTTTCCTGCTATTCTGCCTCGTTTTAAAGTCCGCCTCTCTGCCTTCCCTCAAAAGATTTTTGGACGATAGTTGTCCTCTATTACTCTGCCAGTTTGTAAATTGCTGTGCCCCTGAGCTCCATTTTTCAACTCGTTTTTGTGAGCTGACAGCAAATCCAAAATTATGGTTCAAAACCTATACTGGTTCCCGGCGGGTGGCTTAGACATTGGTTAATTCTACTTCCTGCCGGGCAATTAAAGTGACATGTACCTGTCCAAATGCCTAACAGCTACTCTCTCATTGGTCTCCCTCTTCCCTTTCATCCTCTGCCAAATTGGCAACCTGTGCGAACCAGGAGGTTTTACGGGCTATCGCTCCAAGATGGGAGATTGATAGTAAAGCCGTTGGAAGGTCAAACTGGAGCACAAGGAGAGGGACTATAAGTTGAGTTTTAGAAACCTTTCATATTCACAGTGTGTCCATTCTCTAGGTTTCCCGTAAGTGTTATGTCTGTAGTAATATTCCCTTACACAAGGAGAGTTTGGACACATGGAATGGGTGCCACATATTATTGCTTTAAAGGTCTGCATTTGCTCACCCAGTCTCACCAAACCTCTCAGTCTCAAGTGTCCAGCTTTATGCCACATCCAGCTCTCGTTGTAGGTAGGGTCATTCCAGGTTTCATCAGAGCTCCTGAAGGAATTGTAAAGATTTTCCCTGTTTTTTTTTGTTTTGTATTTGAAATTTCTTTTTTTACTGGGTTTGAGCTGATTCTCACTGCCATGTTTATGCCAGTTTAGACACACTTGATTCCCTTACCGTGACATATCAATACATAGGTTTTAAGATTCTTACTAGTCAGATATATACCTCTGTGCAGAATATTGGGTTTTGCGTCCCTTTCACTGATGAAGGTGTAGGTCTTGTCTATTCCGTATTTTGATTTTGGAATGGTACTTGTACTAATATCAAACTCTGGTTCTATGCATCACCCCACCTCTCTTTCCTCCTTAAGCAGGCATAAGTGTGTTTTCTAAATGTGAGACGCTGTTCCCTTTCCTAACTCAGTTCATGTGTAGCCATGTTACAGAAAATTCATAAGTGCTATCTTATGATAAGTTTGTTTTTCAGTGTGACTTATTTCACTTAGAATCATCGTACCTGAATCCATTCATTTTCCTGTTACTGGCATTATGACATTGATTTCATGGCTGAGGGATAATCCATCGTACATAAGTACCACAATTTTTTGAATCATTTTTATCTATCCTGGGATATTAGAGAGTACTCAATTTGAGATTCTTGTAAGCAGTGCAGTCCTAAATTTTGGGGTGGCTCTATCTTATTGATTTTCAGTTTTCCCAAGGTATATTCCCTAGACTGGAAATCCCGTTGGCTCTGTAGCTCTGTTGTTTACTTGTTTTAGGGAACACAATGCACTCCTCCAGAGAGGCAGTTGGCAGTTTACATCCTGCCCCTCAGCATAACAAGGCTCCATGTTCTCCAGAGCCTCTCTAGGATTTCTGGTTTTTACACATTTTGTGGATGTCCCTTTTGACAGGTGGGAAGTGATACTATTTTGCTGTGCAGATTTGCATTGCCCACTTGCTTGCTTGGCCAAAAAGGGCGTATGCGTTTTCTCCTGCATATATTCAGGAGAAAACGCATACGCCCTTTTTGGCCAAGTGCATCATTTTCGAAGTTGTGCCCCTCTTCCTGTGCTTTACAGGTGATTCCAACGAACCACTTGAAATCTGTTTCCTGCTATTCTGCCTCGCTTAGAAGGTCGCCTCGTTGCCTTCCCTTAACAGATTTTTTGGACGATAGTTGTCCTTTATTACTGTGCCAGTTTGTGAATTGCTATGCCCTTGAGCTCCATTTTCTAACTCGTTTTTTGTGAGCTGACCACAAGTCCAAAATTTTGGTTCAGGACCTATACTTGTTCACGGTGGGTGGCTGAGACTTTGGTTAATTCTTCCTCCTGCCGGGAATTTAGAGTGACATGTACCCGTCCAAATGCCTAACAGCTACTCTTTCATTGGTTCCCCCTTTTCCCTTTCATCCTCTTCCAAATTGGCAACCTGAGCAAACCAGGAGGTTAAAGGGGCTGTCTCTCCAAGTTGGGAGATTGATTGTTAAGCAGTTGGAAATTCAAACCAGAGGACCAGGAGAGGGACAATTAGTTGGGTTTTAGAAACCTTTTGTATTCACTGTGTGTCCATTCTCTTGGTTTCCTGTACATGTTATAGCTGTAGTAATATTCCCTTCAACATGGAGAGTTGGGAACCATGGAATGGGTGCCACGCATTATTGGTTTGAAGGGTCTGCATTTGCTAACCCAAATTCACCAATCCTCTCAGTCCCAAGTGTCCAGCCTTATGCCACATCCAGCTGTCGTTGTACACAGGGTCATTCAAGGTTTCATCAGAGACCCTGAAGGAATTGTAAAGAATTTCCCTGTTTTGTTGTTTTGTTTTTGAAATTCCTTTTTATAGTGGGTTTGAGCTGATTCTCACTGCCGTGTTTATACCAGTCTAGACACATTTGTTTCCCTTACGGTGATATATCAATACATAGGTTTTAAGATTCTTAATAGTCAGATATATTCCTCTGTGTGAAGTATGGGGTCTTGATAACCTTTCAGTGAGGAAGGTGTAGATCTTGTCTATTCTGTATTTGGTTTCTGGAATGGTGCCTGTACTTATATCAAACTCTGGTTTTATGCAACACCCCACCTCTCCTACCCCCTTAAGCAGGCATAAGAGTGTTTTCTAAATGAGAAACTCTGTTCTCTTTCCTCACTCAGTTCATGTGTAGCCATGTTTACAGGATTTTCATAAGTGATATCTTATGATAAGCTTCTTTTTCTGTGTGACTTATTTCACTTAGAATCATCATATCTGAATCCATTCATTTTGCTGCTACTGGTTTTATGACATTGATTTCATGGCTGAGGGATATTCCATCATAACGTAAGTACCACAATTTTTTGAACCATTTTTATCTTTCACGGAATATTTAAGGTGTACGCAAGTTGAGGTTCTTGTCAGCAGTGCAGCCCTAAATTTAGGGGTGGCTCTGTCTTATTGATTTTGAGTTTTACCAAGGTATATTCCCTAGACTGGAAGTGCCCTTGCCTCTGTAGCTCTGTTGTTTATTTGTTTTAGGGAACACAATGCACTCCTCCAGAGAGGCAGTTGGCAATTTACATCCCGCCCATCAGCATAAAAAGGCTCCCTGTTCTCCAGGGCCTGTCTTGCCTTTCTGGTTTTTACCCATTTTGTGGATGCCCCTAATGACCGGTGGGAAGTGATACTTCTTTGGAGTGCAGATTTGCATTGCCCGCTTGCTTGCTTGGCCAAAAAGGGCGTATGCGTTTTCTCCTGAATATATTAGGGACAAAACGCATACGCTCGTTTTGGCCAAGTGCATCATTGTCGAAGTTGTAACCCTCTTCCTGTGCTTTAAAGGTGATTCCAACGTACCTCTTGAAATGTGTTTCCTGCTATTCTGCCTCCCTTTCAATTTTGCCTCACTGCCTTCCCTCAACCGATTTTTGGACGATAGTTGCCCTTTATTACTCTGCCTGTTTGTGAATTGCTGTGCCCCTGAGCTCCATTTTGTAACTCGTTTTTTGTGAGCTGAACGCAAGTACAATATTTTGGTTCAGGACCTATACTGGTTCCCGGTGGTTGGCTGAGACATTGTTTAATTCTTCTTCCTCCCGAGAAATAAGAGTGACATGTGCCCATCCAAATGCCTAACAGCTATTCTCATTGGTTCTCCCTCTTCCCTTTCATCCTATGCCAAATTTGCAACCTGTGCGAACCAGGAGGTTAAAGGTGCTGTCTCTCCAAGTTGGGAGATTGATAGTAAAGCAGTTGGAAAGTCAAATTGGAGCACCATGAGAGGGACTATTCATTGAGATTTAGAAACCTTTTGTATTCACAGTGTGTCATTCTCTAGGTTTCCCATACATGTTATAGCTCTAATAATATTCCCTTCAACCTGGAGAGTTGGGACCCATGTAATGGGTGCCATGCATTATTGCTTTAAAGGGTCTGCATTTGCCCACCCAATCTCACCAATCCTCTCAGTCTCATGTGTCCAGCCTTATGCCACATCCAGCTGTCATAGATAGTGTCATTCCAGGATTAATCAGAGACTCTGAAGGAATTGTAAAGAATTTCCCTGTTTTTTTTTTTGGTTTGTTTTTGAAATTCCTTTTTATAGTGGGTTTGAGCTGATTCTCGCTGCCATGATTATGCCAGTCTAGAAACACTTGTTTGCCTTATGGAGACATATCAATACACAGGTTTTAAGATTCTTAATAGTCAGATATATTCCTCTGTGGGAAATATGGGATTTTGAGTCCCTTTCACTGAGGAAGGTGTAGGTCTTGTCTATTCCATAGTTGGTTTTTGGAACGGTAACTGTGCTTATATCATACTCTGGTTTTATGCATCATCCCACCTCTCCTTCCCCCTTAAGAAGGCATAAGAGTGTTTTCTAAATGTGAGACTCTGTTCTCTTTCCTAACTCAGTTCATGTGTAGCCATGTTTACAGGATCTTCATAAGTGATATCTTATGATAAGTTTCTTTTTCTGTGTGACTTATTTCACTTAGAATCATCATACCTGAATCCACTCATTTTGCTGCTACTGGTCTTATGACATTGTTTTCATGGCTGAGGGATATTCCATCGTACGTAAGTACCACAATTTTTTGAACCATTTTTATCTTTCCTTGAATACTTAAGGTGTACCCAAGTTGAGGTTCTTGTAAGCAGTGCATTCCTAAATTTTGGGGTGGCTCTGTCTTATTGATTTTCAGTTTTCCCAAGGTATATTCCCTAGACTAGAAGTGCCCTTGGCTCTGTAGCTCTGTTGTTTACTTGTTTTAGGAAACACAATGCACTCCTCTACAGAGGCAGTTGGCAATTTACTTCAGGCCCATCAGCATAACAAGGCTCCTTGTTCTCCAGGGCCTGTCTTGCCTTTCTGATTTTTACCCATTTTGTGGATATCCCTTTTGACTCGTGGGAAGTGGTACTTCATTGTAGTGCAGTTTTGCATTGCCCTCTTGCCTGCTTTGCCAAAAAGGGTGTATGCGTTTTCTCCTGAATATATTCTGGAGAAAACGCATACGCCCTTTTTGGCCAAGTGCATCATTGTCGAAGTTGTGCCCCTATTCCTGTGATTTAAAGGTGATTCGAAAGTACCTCGTGAAATGTGTTTTCTGCTATTCTGCCTCCCTTTAAAGTTCACCTCGATGCCTTCCGTCAACAGACTTTTGGATTATAGTTGCCCTTTATTACTCTGCCAGTTTGTGAATTGCTGTGCCCCTGAACTCCCTTTTGTAACTCGTTTATTGTGAGCTGAACGAAAGTCCAATATTTTGGTTCAGGACCTATACTGGTTCCCGGTGGTTGGCTGAGACTTTGGTTAATTCTTCTTCCTCCGGGGAAATAAGAGTGACATGTACCCATCCAAAAGCCTAACAGCTACTCTCTCATTGGTTCTCCCTCTTCCCTTTCATCCTATGCCAAATTGGCAACCTGTGTAAACCAGGAGGTTAAAGGTGCTGTCTCTCCAAGTTGGGAGATTGATAGTAAAGCAGTTGGAAAGTCAAATTGGACCACCAGGAGAGGGACTATTCATTGAGTTTTAGAAATATTTTGTATTCAAAGTGTGTCCATTCTCTAGGTTTCCCATACATGTTATAGGTGTAGTAATATTCCCTTCAACCTGGAGAGTTGGGACCCATGGAAAGGGTGCCATGCATTATTGCTTTAAAGAGTCTGCATTTGCCCACCCAATCTCACCAATCCTCTCAGTCCCATGCGTTCAGCCTTATGCCACATCCAGCTGTCGTTGTAGATAGTGTCATTCCAGGTTTCATCAGAGACCCTGAAGGAATTGTAAAGAATTTCCCTGTTTTTTTGTTTTGTTTTTGAAATTCTTTTTATAGTGGGTTTGAGCTGATTCTTGCTGCCATGATTATGCCAGTCTAGACACACTTGATTGCGTTACGGAAACATGTCAATACACAGGTTTTAAGATTCTTAATAGTCAGATATATTCCTCTGCGGGAGATATGGGGTTTTGAGTCCGTTTCACTGAGGAAGGTGTAGGTCTTGTCTATTCCATAGTTTGTTTTGGGAAAGGTACCTGTGCTTATATCAAACTCTGGTTTTATGCATCACCCCACCTCTCCTTCCCCGTTAAGCAGGCATAAGAGTGTTTTCTAAATATGAGACTCTCTTCTCTTTCCTAACTCAGTTCATGTGTAGCCACGTTTACAGGAACTTCATAAGTGATATCTTATGATACGATTCTTTTTCTGTGTGACTTATTTCACTTAGAATCATCGTACCTGAATCCACTCATTTTGCTGCTACTGGTCTTATGACATTGATTTCATTGCTGAGGGATATTCCATCATACGTAAGTACCACAATTTTTTGAACCATTTTTATCTTTCCTGGGATACTTAAGGTGTACCCAAGTTGAGGTTCTTGTAAGCAGTGCAGCCCTAAATTGTGGACTGGCTCTGTCTTATTGATTTTCAGTTTGCCCAAGGTATATTCCGTAGACTGGAAGTGCCCTTGGCTCTGTAGCTCTGTTGTTTACTTGTTTTAGGGAACACAATGCACTCCTCCAGACAGGCAGTTGACAAATTACATCCCGCCCATCAGCATAACAAGGCTCCCTGTTCTCCAAGGCCTGTCTTGCCTTTCTGGTTTTTACCCATTTTGTGGATGTCCCTTTTGACCGGTGGGAAGTGATACTTCTTTGTAGTGCAGATTTGCATTGCCCGCTTGCTTGCTTGGCCAAAAAGGGCGTATGCATTTTCTCCTGCATATATTCAGGAGAAAATACATACGCCCTTTTTGGCCAAGTGCATCATTGTCGAAGTTGTGCCCCTCTTTCTCTGCTTTACAGATGATTCCAACGTACCTCTTGAAATCTGTTTCCTGCTATTCAGCCTGACTGTCGGGTTCGCTTCATTGACTTCCCTCAACAGATTTCTGGAACATAGTTGGTCTTTATTACTCTGCCAGTTTGTGAATTGCTCTGCCCCTGAGCTCCATTTTTCAACTCGTTTTTTGTGAGCTGAAAGCAAGTCCAAATTTTTGGTTCAGGACCTATACTGGATCCCGGTGATTGCCTGAGACTTTGGATAATTATTCTTCCTGCCCGGCAATTAGAGTGACATGTGCCTGTGCAAATGCCTAACAGCTACTCTCTCATTTGTTCTCCCTCTTCCCTTTGATCCTCTGCCAAATTGGCAACCTGTGCGAACCAGGAGGTTAAAGGGGCTGTCTCTCCAAGTTGGGAGATTGATAGTAAAGCAGTTGGAAAGTAAAACCGGAGCATCAGGAGAGGGACTATTCATTGAGTTTTACAAACCTTTCATATTCACAGTGTCCATTATCTAGGTTTCCCGTACATGTTATAGCTGTAGTAATATTCCCTTCAACCTGGAGAGTTGGGACCCATGGAATGGGTGCCCCTCATTATTGATTTAAAGGGTCTGCTTTTGCTCACCCAATCTCACCAATCCTCTCAGTCCCAAGTGTCCAGCCTTATGCCACATCCAGCTGTCATTGTAGATAGAGTCATTCCAGGTTTCATCAGAGACCTTGAAGGAATTGAAAGAAATTTCCCTGTTTTTTTGTTTTGTTTTTGAAATTCCTTTTTATAGTGGGTTTGAGCTGATTCTCACTGTCATGTTTATGTCAGTCTAGACACACTTGATTCCCTTATGGAGACATATCAATACATAAGTTTTAAGATTCATACTTTTAAGATATATTACTCTGTGGTGAATATGGGGTGTTGAGTGCCTTTCACTGAGGAAGGTGTAGATTTTGTTTATTTCGTATTTAGTTTTTGGAAGGGTACCTGTACTAATATCAAACTCTGATTTTATGCATCACCCCACCTCTCCTTCCCCCTTAAGCAAGCATAAGAGTTTTTTTTTAAATGTGAGTCTCTCTTTTCTTTCCTAACTCAGTTCATGTGTAGCCATGTTTACAGGAACTTCATAAGTGATATCTTATGATAAGTTTCTTTTTCTGTGTGACTTATTTCACTTAGAATTATCGTACCTGAATCCACTCATTTTGCTGCTACTGGCCTTATGACATTGATTTTATGGCTGAGGGATATTCCATCATACGTAAGTACCACAATTTCTTGAACCATTTTTGTCTTTCCTGGGATATTTAATGTGTACCCAAGTTGAGGTTTTTGTAAGCAGTGCAGCCCTGAATTTTTGTGTGGATTTGTCTTATTTATTTTCAGTTTTCCCAAGGTATATTCCCTAGACTGGAAGTGCCCTTGGCTCTGTAGCTCTGTTGTTTACTTGTTTTAGGGAACACAATGCACTCCTCCAGAGAGGCAGTTGGCAATTTACATCCCGGCCATCAGCATAACCAGGCTCCCTGTTCTCCAGGGCCTGTCTTGCCTTTCTGGTTTTTACACATTTTGTGGATGTCCCTTTTGACTGGTGGGAAGTGATACTTCTTTGTAGTGCAGATTTGCATTGCCCGCTTGCTTGCTTGTCCAAAAAGGGCATATGCGTTTTCTCCTGCATATATGCACGTGAAAACCCATATGCCCTTTATGGCCATTTCCATAATTTTCGAAGTTGTAATGCTTTTCCTGTGTTTAAAGGCGATTCCAATGTACCTCTTGAAATCTATTTCATGCCATTCTGCCTCATTTTCCCTTCCGCCTCGTGGCTTTCCCTCAACAGATTTTTCGAAGAGAGTATTCCTTTATAACTCTGCAGGTTAGTGAATTGCTGTGGCCCTGAGCTCCATTTTTCAACTCGCGTTTTTGTGAGCTGACCGCAAATCAACAGTTTTGCTTCTGGACTTATACTGGTTCTGGAGGGCAGGCTGAGACTTTGGTTAATTCCTCTTTGTGACGGAAAATTAGAGAGACATGTGGCCGTCCAAATGCCTACAGCTACTCTCTCATTGGTTCTCTCTCTTCCCTTATATCCTCTGCACAATTTGCCAACTGTGCGTACCAGGAGGATATAGGGGCTGACTTTCCAAGTTGGGAGATTGATAGTAAAGCAGTTGGAATGTCAAACTGGAGCACAAGGAGAGAAAAAAGTAGTACAGTTTTAGAAACCTTTCACCATCAGATGGTTTCCATTCTCTTGGTTCCCATACACGTTATAACTGTAGTGATATTCCCTTCTACCTGGAGAGATGGGAACCATGGAATGGGTGGCAGGCATTATTGCTTTAAACGGTCTGCATTTTTTCACCCAATCTCACCAAGCCTCTCTGTCCCAAGTGACCAGCCTTATGCCACATCCAGCTGTCATTGTAGATACGGTCATTCCAGGTTTCATCAAAACCCCTGAAGGTATTGTGTAAGAATTTTACTGTTTTTATGTTTTGTTTTGAAATTCATTTTTATAGTGGGTTTGAGCTGATTCTCACTGCCATGTTTATGTCGTTCTAGACACACTTAGTTCCCTTACGGAGACATATCAATACATAGGTTTTAAAATTCTTACTAGTCAGATATATTTCTCTGAGGGGAATAGGGATGTTGAGTTCCGTTCACTGAGGAAGGAGTAGGGCTTGTCTCTTCTGTTTTTGGATTATGGAACGGTACCTGTGCTAATATCAATCTTATGTTTTGTGCATCTCCCCACCTCTCTTTCCCCTTAGCACGCGTTATATTGTTTTCTAAATCTGATACTCTGTTCTCTTCCCTAAATCAGTTCATATGTAGCCATGTTTACATTCACTTCATAAGTGGTATCTTATGTCAGAATGCACCATGGCCGTTCTCATAATAATGCTCCATGACCCCTGTCATCACAATGCACCATGCCCTGGTTATCAAAATGCTCCATGTCCCTTGTCATCACAATTCTCCACGTCCTTGTCATCACAATGCTACATGACACTTCTCATCAAAATGTTACATGCTCTTGTCATCACAATTCTCCATCCACTTGACATTGCAATGCTCCATGCACTTGTCATCACAATGCTCCATGCACATGTCATCAAAAAGCTCCATGCCCTTGTCATCACAATGCTCCCTGACACCTGTCATCACAATGCTTCATGCCCCTTGTCATTACAGTGCTCCATGATGCTCGACATCACAATTACCCAAGGTCTTCTCATCACAAAGCTCCATGGCCAATATCATCACAATGCTCCATGACCACTGTCATCACAACACTCCATGACACCTGACAACACAATGATTCGGGACTCTTGTCATCACAATTTTCCATTCCCTAGTCATCACACTGCTCCATGACACCTCTCATCACAATAATCCATGAACATTTTCAGCCCAATATTCCATGACCCTTGTCATCAAAATGATCCATGTCCTTGTCATCCCTATGCTCCATGACCACTGTTTTCACAATGCTCTGTGACGCATGTCATCACAGTGCTCCATGACACCTGTCATCACAATGCACCATGCCTTTGTCAACAAAATGCTACAAGACCTTGTCATTACAATGCTCTATTTGCTTCTCATCACAATCCTCCATGAAACTTGGGATCACATTGCTTCATGCCCATGTCATCACAATGCTCCATGCTCCTTGAAATCAAAATGATCCATGACCTCTGTCATCACAATGCTCCAAACACTTTTGATCACCATGTTCCATAACACTTTTCATCACAACGCTCCATGATGACTGTCATCACAATATTCCATGCCCTTTTCATCGCAATGCTCCATGAGCTTTGTCATCACAATTCTCAATACACTTGTCATCACAATGCTCCCTGACACTTGTCATCAGAATGTTCCTTGAACCATGTCAGGAAAAGGCTCCATGCCTCTTTCATAACAATGCCCCATGCCGTTTTCATCACAATGCTCCATGCCATTGTCATCAAAATACTCCACAAGATTGTCATCAGAATGCTCCATGACCTTTGTCATCACAATTCTACATGCGATTGTCAGCACAATGCTCCTTGACCCTTGTCATCACAATGCTCCAAGCCATTGTCATAACAATGCTCCATTACATTTGTCATCAGAATCCTCCATGACACTTGGCATCACAATGCTCCATGCCATTGTCATCAGAGCGGGCCACTACATATGTCATCAGAATGCTCCCTGACACCTCTCTTCACAATACTGCATGACCTGGTCATCACAATGCTCCATGCCCTTGTCATCACAATGCGCCATTCCAACTGTCATCGCAATAATCCATGAAACATATTAGACCAATATTCCATGCTCTTGTCATCACAATGCTCCATGCTCTTGTTATCACAATTCTTCATGACCCCTGTCATCACAATGCTCAATGACACTTGTCAGTATGTTCCTTGAACCCTGTCATGACAAGGCTCCATGCCTTTTTCATCACAATGTTCCATGCCCTTTCCATCACAGTGCTCCAAGACCCATGTAATCACAAAGCTCCATGCTCTTGTCATCACAAAACTCAAGGACGCATGCCATCAGAATGCTCCTTGGTCTTCTCCTCACAATGTGCCATGCCCTTGTCATCACAATGTTCCAAGACCCCTGTAATTACAATGCTCCATGCCCATTTTCATCAGTATGCTCCATGAGACTTGTCATCACAAGGGTCCATGGTTTTGTCATCACAATGCTCCAGGACCTTGTCATCACAATGCTTCTCGACCTTGTCATGAAAATTTTCAATGGCCCTGTCATCATAGTGCTCCAAGCCCTAATCATCAAAATGCTCCATTATATTTTTCCTCACATTTCTCCATTACATTTGGCTTCACAATGCTCCATGCCATTGTCATCACAATGGACCATGACTTTTGTCATCACAGTGCTCCCTGACACCTGTCTTCACAATACTCCTTGACCTTCTCATCTCAATGCTCCATGCCCTTGTCATCACAATGCACCATGCCCAATTTCATCACAATAATCCATGAAACTTGTCAGACCAATGCTCCATGCCCCTGTCTACACAATGCTCCATGCCCTTGTCATCATAATGCTCCATGATCCTTGTCATCACAATGCTCAGTGACTCCAGTCATCACAATGATTCATAACCTTTGTCATCACAATTGTCCATGCCCGCATCATCACAAGGCTCTGTGACTTTTGTACCCACAATGTTCCATGAACTTTTCATCACAATTCTCTGTGACCCTTGTCATCACACTGCTCCATGTCTTTGTCAGAACAATGGTCTATGACCATTGTCATCACAGTGTGCCACGTGCATTTCATCACAGCCGACCACAAACTTTTCATTGCAATGCTCCATAAACCTTGTAATCACAATGGTCCATGGACTTCTCATCAAAATGCTCTCTCACCAGAGATATCACAATGTTCCATCTCTAGTCATCACAATACTCCCTCACACCTGGAATCAAAATGTTCCATGACACTGTCATCACAGTGCTACATCCACTCATCCGCACAATGTTCCATGACCCCTGACATCACAATGTTCCATAACCCCTGTCAGCAAAATGCTCCATGACCCTTTTCATCCCAAAGATCCAAGACCCCTGACATCACAATGTTCTATAAACACTGCCATCACAATATTCCATTACAATTCTTATCAAATTGCTGCATGACCCTGTCATCAAAATGCTCCCTTCCCTTCTCATCACAATGCACCACACCCTTCTCATCAAAATGCTCCATGACTTGTCATCACAAAACTCCATGTCCCATGGCATCACAATGCTCCATGTCACTGTCATCACAGTGCTCCCTGAACCCTCTCATCACATTGCTCCATGTCCTTGTCATCACAAAGCTCCATGACACTTGTCATCACAATGCTCGATGCCCTTCTCATGACAATGCTCCATGCCTTTTTCATTACAATCCTGCATGACCCATGTATCACAGTGTTCCGTGCCCTTGTCATCACAATGCTCCATGCCCATTCTCATCACAATAATCCATGAAACATTTCAGACCAATGTTCCATACCCTTCTCATCAAAATCCTCCATTACCGCTGTCATAACAATGCACCATGAATCTTGGCATCACAATGTTCCACTACCTAGTCATCACAAGGTTCCATGACACTTGTCATCACAAAGCTCAAGACCCCTGAAATCAAAATGCTGCATGCCATTGTCATCACAAAGCTCCATGACGCATGTCATCAGAAAGTTCCATGGCCTTCTCATCACAATGCTCCATTCCCATGTCGTCACAATGCTCCAAGACCCTTGTAATCACAGTGCTCCATGACACTTTTCATCTCAATGCTCCATGAACCCTGTCATCACAATACACCATGCCCATCATCATAATGCTTCAGGCTATTGTCATCACAATGAAATCAATATTCTCCATGAACTCTGTCATCATATTGCTCCAAACCCTTGTGATCACAATGTTCAATAACACTTATCATCTCAACACCCCATGACACTCATCATCACAATTATCCATGGTCTTCTCATCACAATGCTCCATGATCGTTGTCATCACAATGCTCAATACACATGTCATCACAATGCTCCCTGACACTTGTCGTCAGTATGCTCCTTGAACCCTGTCATGACAAGGTTCCATGCCTTTTTCATCACAGTGATCCATGCCCTATTCATCACAATGCTCCAAGATCCCTGTAATCACAATGCTCCATGCACTTGTCATTAAAAAGCTCCATGACACATGTCATCAGCATGCATCATGGCCTTCTCATCACAATGCTCCATGCCCTTCTCATCACAATGCTCCAAGACCCCTGTAATCACAATGCTCCATGCCCCTTTTCATCAGAATGTTCCATGAGACTTGTCATCACAGTGCTTAATGCGCTTGTCATCACAATGCTCAAAAACACATGTCATCACAATGCACCATGTGCTTGTCATCACAGTACTCCACAATCTTGTCATCACAATGCTCCTTAAAATTTGTCATCACAATGCTCCCTGCCATTCTCATCACATTGCACAACGCCCTTGCCATCAAAATGCTCCATGACCATTGTCATCACAAAGATCCATGACCCTTAGCATCACAATGCTCCATTTCATTGTCATCACAATGCTCCATGAACGCTCTCATCACATTGCTCCATGCCCTTGTCTTCACAAAGCTCCATGACACATGTCATCAGAATGCCCCATGGACTTCTCATCACAATGCTCCAGGACCTTGCCATCACAAGGCTCAATTATCACTGTGATAACAATGCTCCATGACCCCTGCCATCACGATGTTCCATGGTCCTGTCATCACAAAGCTCCATGAACCTTCTCATCACAGTGCTCCAATAACCCTGTAATCACAATCCTCTATGCCTATTTTCATCTCAAAAATCCATGAACCCTGTCATCACAATGCACCATGCCCATCATCATAATGCTTCATGCTATTGTCATCACAATGAAATCAAAATGCTCCATGACCTCTGTCATAACAATGCTCCAAACACTTGTGATCACAATATACAATATCACTTTTCATCACAATGTCCCATGATTCTCGTGATCACAGTTATCAATGGTCTTCTCATCACAGTGCTCCATGACCTTTGTTATCACAATGCTCAATACACTTTTCATCAAAATGCTCCCTGACACCTGTTGTCTGTATCCTCCTTGAATCCTGTCATGACAAGGCTCCATGCCTTTTTCATCACAATGATCCATGTCCTTTTCTTCACAATGCTCCAAGACCCATGTAATCTCAATGCTCCATGCCCTTGTCATCACAAATCTCAATGACACATGCCATCAGAATGCTCCTTGGTCTTCTCCTCACAATGCTCCATGCCCTTGTCCTCACAATGTTCGAAGACCCCTGTAATCACAATGCTCCATGTGTGTCCTCAAAAAACTCCATGACGCATGACATCAGAATGCTCCATGGCCTTCTCATCACAATGCTCCATGCCCCAGTCATCACAGTGATCCAAGACCCCAGTAATCACAATGCTCCATGCCCCTTTTCATCCGAATGCTCTATGAGACTTGTCATCACAAGTCTCCATGGTCTTCTCATCACAATGCTCCAGGACCTTGTCATCACCATGCTCCTTTCCCTTGTAATCACAATGCTCCATGACCACTGTCATCACAAAAATCCATGAAAATTTTCAGCCCAATGCACCACGACCTACTCATCACAATGCTCCATGGCCAATATCATAACAATTCTCCACGACCACTGTCATCACAACACTCCATGTCACCTGAGAACACAATGATGCGGGACTCTTGTCATCACAATGCTCCATTCCCTTGTCATCACAATGCTCCATGACCCCTGTCATCAAAACACTCCATGAACATTTTCAGCCCAGTGCTCCAAGACACTTGTCATCACAATGATCCATACCCTTGTCATCCCAATGCTCCATGACCCCTGTATTCACAATGCTCGTGACCCTTGTCATCACAGTGCTCCATGACACATGTCATCACAATGCTCCATGTCTTTGTCAGCAAAATGTTACATGACTTTGTCATTACAATGTTCTCTGCGCTTGTCATCACAATACTCCATTTCCATTGTGATCACAATCCTCCATGAACCTTGGGATCAGGTTGTTTCAAGCCCTTGTCATCACAATGCTCCATGCTCCTTGAAATCAAAATGATCCATGACCTCTGTCATCACAATGCTCCAAACCCTTGTGATCACAATGTTCCATAACACATGTCATCACAACGCTCCATGATGCCTGTCATCACAATACTCCATGCCCTTTTCATCGCAATGCTCCATGACCTTTGTCATCACAATTCTCAATAAACTTGTCATCACAATGCTCCCTGACACTTGTCATCAGAATGCACCTTGAACACTGTCACGAAAAGGCTCCATGCCCCTTTCATCACAACTCCCCATGCCGTTTTCATCACAATGCTCCATTCCATTGTCATCAAAATAGACGACAAGCTTGTCATCAGAATGCTCCATGCCATTGTCATCACAATTCTCCATGCAATTGTCAGCACAATGCTCCCTGACCATTGTCATCACAATGTTCCAAGCCATTGTCATCAAAATGCTTCATTACCTTTGTCATCAGAATCCTCCATGACAATAGGCATCACAATGCTCCATGCCATTGTCATCACAATGGGCCATTACATATGTCATCACAATGCTCCCTGACACCTCTCTTCACAATACTGCATGACCTGGTCATCACAATGCTCCATGCCCTTGTCATCACAATGCTCCATTCCCACTGTCATCACAATAATCCCTGAAACTTATTAGAGCAATGCTCCATGCGCTTGTCATCACAATGCTCCATGACTCCTGTCATCACAATGCTCCGTGAGTCCAGTCATCACAATGTTTCATAACGTTTGTCATCAGAACGGTCCATGCCCGCCTCAACACAAGGCTCTCTGACATTTGTAACCACAATGCTCCATGAACATTTCATCACAATGCTCCGTGAACCTTGTCATCACAATGCTCCATGTGTTTGTCAGAACAATGCTCCATGACCCTTGTCATCACAGTGTGCCATGTGCTTTTCATCACAATGATCCACAACCTTGTCATCGCTATGCTCCATAAACCTTGTAATCACAATGTCCCATGCACTTCTCATCCAAACGCTCTCTCACATGAGATATCACAATGTTCCATCACTAGTCATCACAATCCTCCCTCACCCCTGTAATCACAATGTTCCATGACCCCTGTCATCACAATGCTACAACACCTTATCAGCACAATGTTCCATGGCCCCTGACATCACAATGTTCCATAACCCCTGTCATCAAAATGCTCCATCACCCGTTTCATCGCAAAGTTCCATGATCCCTGGCATCATAATATTCTATAAACACTGTCATCAAAATATTCCATTACAATTTTCACCAAATTGCTGCATGACCATGTCATCAAAATGCTCCCTGCCCTTCTCAACACAATGCACCACACCCTTGTCATCAAAAGGCTCCATGACCATTGTCATCACAAAGCTCCATGACCCTTGGCATCACAATGCTCCATGACATTGTCATCACAATGCTCCATGAACCCTCTCATCACATTGCTCCATGCCCTTGTCATCACAAAGATCCATGACACTTGTCATCACAATGCTCGATGCCCTTCTCATCACTATGCTCCATGACCTTGTCATTACAATCCCCCATAACCCATGTATCACAGTGTACCGTGCCCTTCTCATCACAAAGCTCCATGTCCACTCTCATGACAATAATCCATGAAACATTTCAGACCAATGCTCAATGCCCTTCTCATCACAATGATCCATTACCTCTGTCATAACAATGCTCCATGATACCTGCCATCACAATGATCCACAGCCTTGTCATCACAAGACTCCATGACCCTGGTCATCACAATGCTCCAAGACCCCTGTAATCACAAAGCTACATGCCCTTGTCTTCACAAAGCTCCATGACACATGCCATCAGAATGTTCCATGGCCTTCTCCTCAAAATGCTCCATGCCCTTGTCATCACAATGCTCCAAGATCCCTGTAATCACAATGCTCCATGCCCCTTTTCATCAGAATGCTCCATGAGACTTGTCATCACAAGTCTCCATGGTCATCTCATCACAATGCTCCAGGACATTCTCATCACCATGCTCCATTCCCTTGTCATCAGAATGCTCCATGACCCATGTCATCACAATACTCCATGAATATTTTCAGCAATATGCTACATGATCTTCTCATCACAATGCTCCATGACAAATATCATCAGAATGCTCCATGACAACTGTCATCACAACACTCCATGACACCTGACAACACAATGATCCGGGTCTCTTTTCATCACAATGCTCCAAGACCCCTGTCATAACAATACTCCATGAACGTTTTCAGCCCAATGCTCCATGACAATTGTCATCACAATGATCCATGCCCTTGTCATCCCAATGCTCCATGACCCTTGTATTCACAGTGCTCTGTGACGCTTGTCATCACAGTGCTCCATGACACCTGTCATCACAATGCTCCATGCCTTTGTCAGTAAAATGCTACAGTACCTTGTCATTAAAATGCTCTATGCGCTTTTCATCACAATACTCCATTTCCATTGTCATCACAATCCTCCAAAAACCTTGGGATCACATTGCTTCATGCCCTAGTCATCACAATGCTCCATGCTCCATGAAATCAAAATGATCCATGACCTCTGTCATCACAATTCTCCAAACCCTTGTGATCACAATGATCCATAACACTTGTCATCATAACGCTCCATGATGCCTGTCATCACAATACTCCATGCCCTTGTCATCACAATGCTCCATGCCCCTTTTCATCAGTATGCTCCATGAGAGCTGTCATCACAAGGCTCCATGGTTCTCTCATCACAATGCTCTAGGACTTTGTCATCACAATGCTTCACGACATTGTCATGAAAATTCTCAATGACCCTTGTCATCATAATATTCCAAGCCCTAGTCATTACAATGCTCCATTATACTTGTCATCACAATCCTCCATTACATTTGGCATCACAATGCTCCATGCCATTGTCATCGCAATGGACCATGACATATGTCATCACAATGCTCCCTGACACCTGTCTTCACAATACTCCATGCCCTTGTCATCACAATGATCCATGGCCTTGTCATCACAGTGCACCATATCCACTGTCATCACAATAATCTATGAAACTTGTCAGACCATTGCTCCATGCCCCTGTCATCACAAGGCTCCATGCCCTTGTCATCACAATGCTCCATGAGCCCTGTCATCATAATACTCCGTGACTCCAGTCATCACAATGCTTCATAACGTTTGTCATCCAACGGTCCATTCCCGCGTCATCACAAGGCTCTGTGACCTTTTAACCACAATGCTCCATGAACATTTCATCACAATGCTCCATGACCCTTGTCATCACAATGTACCATGCCCTTTTCATCACAATGATCCACAACTTTGTCATCGCTATGCTCCATAAACCTTGTAATCACAATGCTCCATGCACTTCTCATCCAAATGCTCTCTCACATGAGATATCAAAATGTTCCATCACTAGTCATCACAATCCTCCCTCACCCCTGTTATCACAATGTTCCATGACCCCTGTCATTCACCATGCTACATCCCCTTATCAGCACAATGTTCCATGACCCCTGACATCACAATGTTCCATAACCCCTGTCATCAAAATGCTCCATGACCCTTTTCATCCTAAAGCTCCATGACCATTGGCATCACAATGTTCTATAACACCTGTCATCAAAATGTTCCATTACACTTTTCATCAAATTACTGCATGAAATTTTCATCAAAATGCTCCCTGCCTTTCTCATCACAATGCAACACACCCTTGTCATCAAAATGCTCCATGACCTTTGTCATCACAATGCTCCATGACCCTTGGCATCACAATGCTCCATGTCATTGTCATCACAATTCTCCATGAACCCTCTCATCACATTGCTCCATGCCCTTGTCATCACACATCTCCATGACACTTGTCATCACAATGCTCGATGCCCTTCTCATCACAATGCTCCATGCCCTTGTCATTAAAATCCCCCATGACCCATGTATCACCGTGTACGGTGCCCTTGTCATCACAATTCTCCATGCCCACTCTCATCACAGTAATCCATGAAACATTTCAGACCAATGCTCAATGCCCTTCTCATCACAATGTTCCATTACCTCTGTCATAACAATGCTCCATGACCCCTGCCATCACAATGTTCCACGGCCTTGCCATCACAAGGCTCCATGAGACTTGTCATCACAATGCTTCAAGATCCCTCTAATCACAATGCTCCATGCCCTTGTCATCACAAAACTCCATGACGCATGTCATCAGAATGCTTCATGGACTTCTCCTAACAGTGCTCCATGCCCTTGTCATCACAATACTCAAAGACCCCGTAATCACAATGCTCCATGCCTCTTTTCATCAGAATGCTCCATGAGATTTGTCATCACAAGTCTCCATGGTCTTCTCATCACAATGCTCCAGGAACTTGTCATCACCACGCTCCATTCCCTTGTCATCACCACGCTCCATTCCCTGGTCATCACAATCCTCCATGACCCCTGTCATCACAATACTCCATGAACATTTTCAGCCCAATACTCCATGACAATTGTCATCACAATGATCCATGCCCTTGTCATCCCAATACTCCATGACCCCTGTATTCACAATGCTCCATGACGCTTGACATCACAGTGCTCCATGACACCTGTCATCACAATGCTCCATGCCTTTGTCAGCAAAATGCTACATGACCTTGTCATTACAATGCTCTATGCGCTTGTCATCACAATACTCCATTACCATTGAAATCACAATCCTCCATGAACCTTGGGATCACTTTGCTTCATGTCCTTGTCATCACAATGCTCCATGCTCCTTGAAATCAAAATGATCCATGACCTCTGTCATCACAATGCTTCAAACCCTTGTGATCACAATGTTCCATAACACTTGTCATCACAAAGCTCCATGATGCCTGTCATCACAATACTCCATGCCCTTTTCATCACAATGCTCCATGACCTTTGTCATCACAATTCTCAATACACTTGTCATCACAATGCTCCCTGACACTTGTCATCAGAATGCTCCTGGAACCCTGTCACGAAAAGGCTCCATGTCTTTTTCATCACAAAGCCCCATGCAATTTTCATCACAATGCTCCATGCCATTGTCATCAAAATACTCCACAAGCTTGTCATCAGAATGCTCCCTGACCCTTGTCATCACAATTTTCCAAGCCATTGTAATCACAATGCTCCTTTACCTTTGTCATCAGAATCCTCCATGACACTTGGCATCACAATGCTCCATGCCATTTTCATCACAATGGGCCATTACCTATGTCATCACAATGCTCCCTGACACCTCTCTTCACAATACTGCATGACCTGGACATCACAATGCTCCATGCCCTTGTCATCAAAATAATCGCTGAAACTTATTAGAGCAATGCTCCATGCGCTTGTCATCACAATGCTCCATGCCCACTCTCATCACAATAATCCATAAAACATTTCAGACAAATGCTCAATGCCCTTCACATCACAATGCTCCATTACCTCTGTAATAACAATGCTCCATAACCACTTCCATCACAATGATCCACGGCCTTTTCATCAGAAGGCTCCATGACCCTTGTCATCACAATGCTCCAAGACCCCTGTAATCACAATGCTCCATGCCCTTGTCATCACAAAGCTCCATGACGCATGTCATCAGAAAGTTCCATGGCCTTCTCCTCACAGTGCTCCATGCCCTTGTAATCACAATGCTCCAAGACCCCTGTAATCACAATGCTCCATGCCCCTTTTCATCAGAATGCTCCTAGAGACTTGTCATCACAAGTCTCCATGGTCATCTCATCACAATGCTCCAGGACCTTGTCAACACCATGCTCCATTCCCTTGTCATCACAATGCTCCATGACCCCTGTCATCACAATACTCCATGAACATTTTCAGCCCTATGCTCCATGACATTCTCATCACAATGCTCGATGACCAATATCATCACAATGCTCCATGACAACAGTCATCACAACGCTCCATGACACCTGATAACACAATGATACGGGACTTCTGTCATCACATTGCTCCATGACCCCTGTCATCACAATACTCCATGAACATTTTCACCCCAATGCTCCATGACACTTGTCATCACAATGCTCCATGCCCTTGTCATCCCTATGCTCCATGACCCCTGTATTCACAATGCTCCGTGATGCTTGTCATCACAGTGCTCCGTGACACCTGTCATCACAAAGCTCCATGCTTTGTCAGCAAAATGCTACATGACTTTGTCATTACAATGCTCTATGCGCTTGTCATCACAATACTCCATTACCATTGTCATCACAATCCTCCAAGAACCTTGGGATCGCATTGCTTCATGCCCTACTCATCACAGTGCTCCATGCTCCTTGAAATCAAAATGATCCATGACCTATGTCATCGCAATGCTCCAAACACTTGTGATCACAATGTTCCATAACACTTGTCATCACAACGCTCCATGATGCCTGTCATCACAATATTCCATGCCCTAGTCATCACAATGCTCCATGCCCTTGTTATCACATTGTTCCAAGACACCTGTAATCAGAATGCTCCATGCCCATTTTCATCAGTATGCTCCATGAGACCTGTCATCACAAGGCTCCATGGTTTTCTCATCACAGTTCTCCAGGACCATGTCATCACATTGCTTCACGACATTGTCATGAAAATTCTCAATGGCCCTTCTCATCATAATGCTCCAAGCCCTAGTCATCACAATGCTCCATTATATTTGTCATCACAATCCTCCCTTACATTTGGCATCACAATGCTACATGCCACTGTCATCGCAATGGACCATGACATATGTCATCACAATGCTCCCTGACACCTGTCTTCACAATACTCCATGCCCTTGTCATCACAATGCTCCATGCCATTGTCATCACAAAACACCATGTACACTGTCATCACAATAATCTATGAAACTTGTCAGACCAATGCTCCATGCCCCTGTCACCACAATGCTCCATGCCCTTGTCTTCACAATGCTCCATTACACCAGTAATCACAATGCTCCGTGACTCCAGTCATCACAATGCTTCATAACGTTCGTCATCACAACGGTCCATGCCTGCGTCATCACAAGGCTCTGTGACATTTGTAACCACAATGCTCCATGAACTTTTCATCACAATGCTCCGTGACCCTTGTCATCACAATGCTCCATGTCTTTGTCAGAACAATGCTCCATGACCCTTGTCATCACAATGTGCCATGCGTTTTTCATCACAGTGATCCACAACCTTGTCATCACTATGCTCCATAAACCTTGTAATCACAATGCTCCATGCACTTCTCATCCAAATGCTCTCTCACATGAGATACCACAATGTTCCATCACTAGTCATCACAATCCTCCCTCACCCCTGTTATCACAATGTTCCATGGCCCCTGTCATTCACCATGCTACATCCCCTTATCAGCACAATGTTCCATGACCCCTGGCATCACAATGTTCCATAACCCCTGTCATCAAAATGCTCCCTGACCCTTTTCATCCTAATGCTCCATAACCCCTGGCATCACAATGTTCTATATCCCCTGTCATCAAAATGTTCCATTACATTTTTCATCAAATTACTGCAAGAACATGTCATCAAAATGCTCCCTGCCTATCTCATCACAATGCACCACACGCTTTTCATCAAAATGCTCCATGACCTTTGTCATCACAAAGCTCCATGACCCTTGTCATCACAATGCTCAAGGCCCTTCTCATCACAATGCTCCATGCCTTTGTCATTACAATCCCCCATGACCCATGTATCACCGTGTACGGTGCCCTTGTCATCACAATTCTCCATGCCCACTCTCATCCCAGTAATCCATGAAACATTTCAGACCAATGCTCAATGCCCTTCTCATCACAATGCTCCATTACCTCTGTCATAACAATGCTCCATGACCCCTGCCATCACAATGTTCCACGGCATTGCCATCACAAGGCTCCATGACCCTTGTCATCACAATGCTTCAAGATCCCTCTAATCACAATGCTCCCTGCCCTTGTCAACACAAAGCTCCATGACGCATGTCATCAGAATGTTTCATGGCCTTCTCCTCACAGTGCTCCATGCCCTTGTCATCACAATGTTCCAAGACCCCTGTAATCACAGTGCTCCATGCCACTTTTCATCAGAATGCTCCATGAGAATTGTCATCACAAGTCTCCATGGTCTTCTCATCACAATGCTCCAAGACCCCTGTAATCACAATGCTCCATGTCCCTTTCATCAGAATGCTCCATGAGACTTATCATCACAAGTCTCCATTGTATTCTCATAAAAGTGCTCCAGGAACTTGTCATCATAATGCTCCATGATCCCTGTCATCATGATACTCCATGAACATTTTCAGCCCAATGCTCTATGACCTTCTCATCAAAATGCTCCATGACCCCTGTCATCACAATACTCCATGAACATATTGAGCCCAGTGCTCCATGTCACTTGTCATCACAATGATCCATGCCCTTGTCATCCCAATGCTCCATGACCCCTGTATTCACAGTGCGCCATGATGCTTGTCATCACAGTGCTCCATGACACCTGTCATCACAATGCTCCATGCCCTTGTTATCACATTGTTCCATGACCCCTGTCATTACTATGCTCCGTGACTTCATTCATCACAATGCTTCATGACCTTTGTCATCTCAATGGTCCATGCCCTCGTCATCAACAGTCTCTGTGACCATTTTAACCACAATGCTCCATGAACTTTTCATCACAATTCTCTTTGACCCTTGTCATCACAATCCTCTCTGCCTTTCTCAGCCCAATGCTCCATGACACTTGTTATCACAATGCTCCATGCGCTTGTCAGCACAATGTTCCATGACACATGTCATCAAAATGCACCATGCGCTTGTCATCACAGTGCTCCACAATCTTGTCATCACAATGCTCCATAAAACTTGTCATCACAATGCTCCATGCACTTCTCATCAAAATGCTCTCTCACCACTGATATCACAACGTTACATCACTATTCGTCACAATACTCCCTCACGCCTGTCATCACAATGATCCATGACTCCTGTCATCACAATTGTACATGCACATATCATCACAATGTTCGATGACCCCTGACATCACAATGTTCCATAACCCCTGTCATCAAAATGCTCCCAAAACCTTTTCATCAAAATGCTCCATGAACCCTGGCATCACAATGTTCAATAACCCCTGTCATCAAAATATTCCATGACACATTTCATCCAATTGCTCCATGACCCTGTCATCACAATGCTCCCTGCCCTTCTCATCACAATGCACAACGCCCTTGTCATCAAAATCCTCCATGACCTTTGTCATCACAAAGATCCATGACCCTTGGCATCACAATGCTCCATGTCATTTTCATCACAATGCTCCATGATCGCATTCATCCCATTGCTCCATGCCGTTGTCATCACAAAGCTCCATGACACATGTAATCAGAATGCTCCATGGCCTTCTTATCACAATCCTCCATGCCATTGTCATCACAATGTTCCATTAACCCTGTCATAACAATGCTCCATGACCCCTGCCATCACGATGTTCCATGGTCTTGTCATCACAAGGCTCCATGACCCTTCTCATCACAATTCTCCAAGACCCGGTAATCACAATGTTCCATGACCCCTGTCATCACAATGCTACATCCCCTTATCATCACAATGTTCCATGACACCTGACATCACAATGTTCCACAACCCCTGTCATCAAAATGCTCCATGACACATTTCATCCCAAAGCTCCATGACCCCTGACATCACAATGTTCTATAACCCCTGTCATCAAAATATTCCATTACAATTTTCATCAAATTGCTGCATGACACTGTCATCAAAATGCCCCCTGGCCTTCTCATCACAATGCACCACGCCCTTGTCATCAAAATGCTCCGTGACTTTTGTCATCACAAATCTCCTTGACCCTTGACATCACAATGCTCCATGAACCTTCTCATCACATTTCTCCATGCCCTTGTCATCACAAAGCTCCATGACACATGTCATCACAATGCTCGATGCCCTTCTCATTACTATGCTCCATGCCCTTGTCATTACAATCCTCTATGACCATTGTATCACAGTGTTCTGTGCTCTTGTCATCACAATGCTCCATGTCCACTCTCATCATAATAATCCATGAAACATTTCACACCAATGCTTCCTGTCCTTCTCATCACAATGCTCCATTACACCTGTCATAATAATGTTCCATGACCCCTGCGATCACAAAGTTCCACGGCCTTGTCATTCACAAGGCTCCATGACACTTGTCATCACAATGTTCCAAGACCCCTGTAATCACAATGCTCCATGCCCTTTTCATCACAAAGCTCCATGACGCATGTCATTAGAATGTTCCATGGACTTCTCATCACAATGCTCCAAGACACTTTTTATCACGATGCTCCATGCCCCTTTTCATCTCAAAGCTCCATGAATCCTATCATCACAATGCACCATGCCCATTATCATAATGCTTCAGGCTATTTTCCTCACAATGAAATCAAAATGCTCCATGACCTCTGTCATCATAATGCTCCAAACCGTTGGGATCACAATGTTCCATAACACTTCTCATCACAACACCCCATGATGCTCATAATCACAATTATCCATGGTCTTCTCATCACTATGCTCCATAACCTTTGTCATCACAATGCTCCCTGACACTTGTCGTCAGTATGCTTCTTGAACACTGTCATTACAGGGCTCCATGCCTTTTTCATCACAATGATCCATGGCCTTTTCATCACAATGCTCAAAGACAACTGTAATCACAATGCTCCATGCACTTGTCATCACAGTGCTCCATGACGCATTCATCAGAATGCTTCATGGCCTTCTCTTCACAATGCTCCATGCCCTTGTCATCACAATGCTCCAAGACCACTGTAAACACAATGCTCCATGCCGCTTGTCATTATAGCGCTCCATGACGCTCGTCATCACAATCATCCATGGTCTTCTCATCACAGTGCTCCACGGTCTTGACATCACAATGCTCCATGCCCTGGTCATCACAATGCTCTATGTTCCCTTTCATCACAATTCTCCACGTTCTTGGCATCACTATGTTCCATGACACTTCCCATCACAGTGTTAAATGCTTTGTCATCACAATACTGCACAAGCTTGTCATCAGAATACTCCATGACCCTTGTCATCACAATGATCCATGACCCCTGTCATCACAATGCTCCATGAGACCTATCATCACAATGCTCCATGCCCCTTGTCATTACAGTGCTCCATGATGCTCGTCACCAGAATTATCCATGGTCTTCTCATCACAGTGCTCCACGGTCTTGCCATAACAATGCTCCATGCCCTGGTCATCACAATGCTCCATGTCCCTTGTCATCACAATTCTTCATGTCCTAGTCATCACAATGCTCCATGACAGTTCTCATCCACATGTTACACGCTCTTGTCATCACAATTCTCCATGCACTTGTCATCGCAATGTCCCATGACACGTGTCATAGCAAGCTCCTTGCCTTTGTCATCACAATGCTTCACGACCTTTTCATCAAAATTCTCAAAGGCCGTTGTCATCACAATGCTCCATGCACTTGTCATCACAATGCTCCATGGCCCTTGTCATCACAATGCTCCAAGCCCTTGTCATCACAATGCTCCATTACCTTTGTCATCACAATCCTCCAAACACTCGGCATCACAATGCTCCATGCCATTGTCATCACAGTGGAACATGAAATATGCCATCACAATGCTCCCTGACACCTGTCTTCACAATAATCCATGACCTTGTCATCACAATGCTCCATGCCCTTGTCATCACAATGTGCCATGCCCACTGTCAACACAATTATCCATGAAACTTGTCAGACCAATGCTCCATGCTCCTGTCATCACAATGCTACATGACCCCAGTCATCACAATGCTCCGTGTGTCCCGTCATCACAAGTCTCCATGACCTGTGTCACCACAAAAGTCAATGCCCTCATCATCACAAGGCTCTGTGAAATTTGTCACCACAATGCTCCATGAACTTTTCATCAAAATGCTCAATGTCATTGTCATCACAGTGCTCCATGAACGCTCTCATCACATTGCTCCATGAACTTGTCATCACAAAGCTCCATGACGCATGCCATCAGAATGCTCCATTGCCTTCTCATCACAATGTTCCATGCACTTGCCATCACAATTCTCCATTAACCCTGTCATAACAATGCTCCATGACCCCTGCCATCACGATGTTCCATGGCCTTGTCATCACAAGGCTCCAAGACCCTGTAAACACAATGCTCCATGCCGCTTCTCATTATAGCGCTCCATGACGCTCGTCATCACAATTATCCATGGTCTTCTCATCACAGTGCTCCACGGTCTTGACATCACAATGCTCCATGCCCTGGTCATCACAATGCTCTATGTTCCCTTTCATCACAATTCTCCACGTTCTTGGCATCACTATGTTCCATGACACTTCCCATCACAGTGTTAAATGCTTTGTCATCACAATACTGCACAAGCTTGTCATCAGAATACTCCATGACCCTTGTCATCACAATGATCCATGACCCCTGTCATCACAATGCTCCATGAGACCTATCATCACAATGCTCCATGCCCCTTGTCATTACAGTGCTCCATGATGTTCGTCACCAGAATTATCCATGGTCTTCTCATCACAGTGCTCCACGGTCTTGCCATAACAATGCTCCATGCCCTGGTCATCACAATGCTCCATGTCCCTTGTCATCACAATTCTTCATGTCCTTGTCATCACAATGCTCCATGACAGTTCTCATCCCCATGTTACATGCTCTTGTCATCACAATTCTCCATGCACTTGTTATCGCAATGTCCCATGACACCTGTCATAGCAAGCTCCATGCCATTGTCATCACAATGCTTCACGACCTTTTCATCAAAATTCTCAAAGGCCGTTGTCATCACAATGCTCCATGCCCTTGTCATCACAATGCTCCATGGCCCTTGTCATCACAATGCTCCAAGCCCTTGTCATCACAATGCTCCATTACCTTTGTCATCACAATCCTCCATAACACTCGGCATCACAATGCTCCATGCCATTGTCATCACAATGGAACATGAAATATGCCATCACAATGCTCCCTGACACCTGTCTTCACAATAATCCATGACCTTGTCATCACAATGCTCCATGCCCTTGTCATCACAATGTGCCATGCCCACTGTCAACACAATTATCCATGAAACTTGTCAGACCAATGCTCCATGCTCCTGTCATCACAATGCTACATGACCCCAGTCATCACAATGCTCCGTGTGTCCCGTCATCACAAGACTCCATGACCTGTGTCACCACAAAAGTCAATGCCCTCATCATCACAAGGCTCTGTGAAATTTGTCACCACAATGCTCCATGAACTTTTCATCAAAATGCTCAATGTCATTGTCATCACAGTGCTCCATGAACGCTCTCATCACATTGCTCCATGAACTTGTCATCACAAAGCTCCATGACACATGTCATCAGAATGCTCCATTGCCTTCTCATCACAATGTTCCATGCACTTACCATCACAATTCTCCATTAACCCTGTCATAACAATGCTCCATGACCCCTGCCATCACGATGTTCCATGGCCTTGTCATCACAAGGCTCCAAGACCCCTGTAAACACAATGCTCCATGCCGCTTGTCATTATAGCGCTCCATGACGCTCGTCATCACAATTATCCATGGTCTTCTCATCACAGTGCTCCACGGTCTTGACATAACAATGCTCCATGCCCTGGTCACCACAATGCTCTATGTTCCCTTTCATCACAATTCTCCACGTTCTTGGCATCACTATGTTCCATGACACTTCCCATCACAGTGTTAAATGATTTGTCATCACAATACTGCACAAGCTTGTCATCAGAATACTCCATGACCCTTGTCATCACAATGATCCATGACCCCAGTCATCACAATGCTCCATGAAACCTATCATCACAATGCTCCATGCCCCTTGTCATTACAGTGCTCCATGATGCTCGTCACCAGAATTATCCATGGTCTTCTCATCACAGTGCTCCACGGTCTTGCCATAACAATGCTCCATGCCCTGGTCATCACAATGCTCCATGTCCCTTGTCATCACAATTCTTCATGTCCTTGTCATCACAATGCTCCATGACAGGTCTCATCCCCATGTTACATGCCCTTGTCATCACAATTCTCCATGCACTTGTCATCGCAATGTCCCATGACACCTGTCATAGCAAGCTCCATGCCATTGTCATCACAATGCTTCACGACCTTTTCATCAAAATTCTCAAAGGCCGTTGTCATCACAATGCTCCATGCCCTTGTCATCACAATGCTCCATGGCCCTTGTCATCACAATGCTCCAAGCCCTTGTCATCACAATGCTCCATTACCTTTGTCATCACAATCCTCCATAACACTCGGCATCACAATGCTCCATGCCATTGTCATCACAATGGAACATGAAATATGCCATCACAATGCTCCCTGACACCTGTTTTCACAATAATCCATGACCTTGTCATCACAATGCTCCATGCCCTTTTCATCACAATGTGCCATGCCCACTGTCAACACAATTATCCATGAAACTTGTCAGACCAATGCTCCATGCTCCTGTCATCACAATGCTACATGACCCCAGTCATCACAATGCTCCGTGTGTCCCGTCATCACAAGACCCCATGACCTGTGTCACCACAAAAGTCAATGCCCTCATCATCACAAGGCTCTGTGAAATTTGTCACCACAATGCTCCATGAACTTTTCATCAAAATGCTCAATGTCATTGTCATCACAATGCTCCATGAACGCTCTCATCACATTGTTCCATGAACTTGTCATCACAAAGCTCCATGACGCATGTCATCAGAATGCTCCATGGCCTTCTCATCACAATGTTCCATGCACTTGCCATCACAATTCTCCATTAACACTGTCATAACAATGCTCCATGACCCCTGCCATCACGATGTTCCATGGCCTTGTCATCACAAGTCTCCATGACCCTTCTCATCACAATGCTCCAAGACCCGGTAATCACAAAGCTCTATGCCCCTTTTCATCTCAATGATCCATGAACCGTGTCATCACAATTCACCATGCCCATCATCATAATGCTTCATGCTCTTGTCATCACAATGAAATCAAAATGCTCCATGACCTCTGTCATAACAATGCTCCAAACCCTTGTGATCACAATATTCCATAACACTTGTCATCACAATGCCCCATGACTCGTGTCATCACAGTTATCAATGGTCTTCTCATCACAATGCTCCATGACCATTGTCATCACAATGCTCAATACACTTGTCATCAAAATGCTCCCTGACACTTGTTGTCTGTATGCTCCTTGAACCCTGTCATGACAAGGCCTCATGCCCTTTTCATCACAATGCTCCAAAACCCATGTAATCACAATGCTCAATGCCCTTGTCATCAGAAAGCTCAATGACGCATGCCATCAGAATGCTCCTTGGTTTTGGCCTCACAATGTTCCATGCCCTTGTCATCACCATGTTCCAAGACCCCTTTAATAACAATGCTCCATGCCCGTTTTCATCAGTATGCTCCATGAGACTTGTCATCACAAGGCTCCATGGTTTTGTCATCACAATGCTCAAGGACCTTGTCATCACAATGCTTCTCGACCTTGTCAAGAAAATTTTCAATGGCCCTTGTCATCATAATGATCCATGCCCTATTCATCACAATGCTTCATTATATTGTTCAAAACAATTTTCCATTACATATGGCATCACAATGCTCCATGCCATTGTCATCGCAATGGACCATGACGTATGTCATCACAATGCTCCCTGACACCTGTCTTCACAATACTCCATGACCTTATCATCACAGTGCTCCATGCCCTTGTCGTCACAGTGCACCATGACCACTGTCATCACAATAATCTATAAAACTTGTCAGAGCAATGCTCCATGCCCCTGTCATCAGAATGCTCGATGCCCTTGTCATCACAATGCTCCATGACCCCTGTCATCACAATGCTCCATGACTCCAGTCATCACAATGTTTCATAACGTTTGTCATCACAATGGTCCATGCCCGCGTCATCACAAGTCTCTGTGACCTTTGTAACCACAATGCTCCATAAATTTTCATCACAATTCTCTGTGACCCTTCTCATCACAATGCTCCATGTCTTTGTCAGAACAATGCTCCATGACCATTGTCATCACAATGTGCCACACGCATTTCATCACAACGGTTCACAACTTTGTGATAGCAATGCTCCATTAACCTTGTAATCACAATAGTCCATGCACTTCTCATCAAAATGCTCTCTCACCAGAGATATCACAATGTACCATCACTACTCATCACAATACTCCCTCACCCCTGTAATCACAATGTTCCATGACCCTGTCATCCCAATGCTACATCCCCTTATCATCACAATGTTCCATGACCCCTGCCATTACAATGTTCCATAACCCCTGTCATCAAAATTCTCCATGAACATTTCATCCCAAAACTCCAAGACCCCTGATATCACAATATTCCTTTACACTTTTCATCAAATTGCTGCATGACCCGTCATCAATATGCTTCCTGCCCTTCTCATCATAATGCACCATGCCCTTGTCATCAAAATGCTCCATGACTTCTCATCACAAAGCTCCATGAAACTTGGCATCACAATGCTCCATGTCATTGTCATCACAATGCTCCATGAATATTCTAATCACATTGTTCCATGTCCTTGTCATCACAAAGCTCCATGACACTTGTCATCACAATGCTCGATGCCCTTCTCATCACAATGCTCCATGCCCTTGTCATTACAATCCTGAATGACCCATGTATCACAGTGTTCTGTGCCCTTGTCATCACAATGCTCCATGCCAACTCTCATGACAATAATACATGAAACATTTCAGACCAATGATCCATGCATTTCTCATCAAAATGCTCCATTACCTCTGTCATAACAATGCACCATGGCCCTTGCCATCACAATATTCCACGGCCTAGTCATCACAAGGTTCCATGACACTTGTCATCACAATGCTCAAGACGCCTGAAATCACAATGCTCCATGCCCTTGTCATCACAATGCTCCAAGACCCTTGTAATCACAATGCTCCATGCCCCTTTTCATCTCAATGTTCCATGAACCCTGTCATCACAATGCACCATGCCCATCATCATAATGCTTCAGGCTATTAACATCACAATGAAATCAATATTCTCCATGACCTCTGTCATCATAATGCTCCAAACCCTTGTGATCACAATGTTCCATAACACTTATCATCACAACACCCCATGACGCTCATCATCACAATTATCCATGATCTTCTCATCACAGTGCTCCATGATCTTTGTCATCACAATGCTCAATACACTTGTCATCACAATGCTGCCTGACACTTGTCGTCGTATGCTCCTTGATCCATGTCATGACAAGGCTCCATGCCTTTTTCATAACAATGATCCATGCCTGTTTCATCACAATGCTCCAAGATCCCTGTAATCACAATGCTCCATGCCCTTGTCATCACAAAACTCCATGACGCATGTCATCAGAATGTTCCATGGCCTTCTCATCACAATGCTCCATGCCCTTCTCATCACAATGATCCAAGACCCCTGTAATCACAATGCTCCATTCCCCTTTTCATCAGAATGCTCCATGAGAATTGTCATCACAAGTCACCATGGACTTCTCTTCACAATGCTCCAGGACATTGTCATCACCATGCTCCATTCCCTTATCATCAAAATAATCCATGAAAATTTTCATCCCAGTTCCCCACGACCTAATTATCACAATGCTCCATGGCCAATATCATCACAATGCTCCATGATCACTGTTAACACAACACTCTATGACACCTGACAACACAATGATCCGGGACTCTTGTCATCACAATGCTCCATTCCCTAGTCCTCACAAAGCTCCATGACTTCTGTCATCACCACACTCCTTGAACATTTTCAGCCCAGTGCTCCATGACCCTTGTCATCACAATGATCCATGCCCATGTCATCCCAATGCTCTATGACCCCTGTATTCACAATGCTCCGTGACGCTTGTCATCACAGTGCTCCATGACACCTGTCATCACAATGCTCCATGCCTTTTTCAGCAAAATGCTACATGACCTTGTCATTACAATGCTGTATGCGCTTGTCATCACAATACTCCATGAACCTTGGGATCACATTGCTTCATGCCCTTTTCATCACAATGCTCCATGCTCCTTGAAATCAAAATGATCCATGACCTCTGTTATCACAATTCTCCAAACCCTTGTGATAACAATGTTCCATAACACTTGTCATCACAACGCTCCATGATGACTGTCATCACAATACTCCATGCCCTTTTCATCCCAATGATCCATGACCTTTGTCATCACAATTCTCAATACACTTGTCATCAAAATGCTCCCTGACACTTGTCATCAGAATGCTCCTTGAACCCTGTCACTAAAAGGCTCCATGCGATTTTCATCACAATACCCTAAGCCATTTTCATCACAATGCTCCATGCCATTGTCATCAAAACACTCCACAAGCTTGTCATCATAATGCTCCATTACCATTGTCATCACAGTTCTCCATGCACTTGTCAGCACAATGCTCCGTGACCGCTTTCATCACAATGCAACAAGCCATTGTCATCACAATGCTCCATTATCTTTGTCATCAGAATCCTCCATGACATTTGTCATCTCAATGCTCCATGCCATTGTCATCACACTGGGCCATTACATATATCATCACAATGCTCCCTGACACCAGTCTTAACAATACTGCATGAACTGGTCATCACAATGCTCCATGACATTGTCAACAAAATGTGCCATTCCAACTGTCATCACAATAATCAATGAAAGTTATTAGACCAATGTTCCATGCCCTTGTCATCACAATGCTCCATGCCCTTGTTTTCACAATGCTCCATGACCCCTGTCATCACAATGCTCCGTGACTCCAGTCATCACAATGCTTCATGACCTTTGTCATCAAAATGGTCCATGCCCTCGTCATCAACAGTCTCTGTGAAATTTTTAACCACAATGCTCCATGAACTTTTCATCACAATGCTCTTTGACCCTTGTCATCACAATGCTCCATGTGCTTGTCAGCACAATGCTCCATGACACATGTCATCACAATGCACCATACGCTTGTCATCACAGTGCTCTACAATCTTGTCATCACACTGCTCCATAAAATTTGTCATCACAATGCTCCATGCACTTCTCATCAAAATGCTCTCTCACCACTGATATCACAATGCTACATCACTATTTGTCAGAATACTCCCTCACCCCTGTCATCACAATGTTCCATGGCTCCTGTCATCACAATGCTACATGCACTTATCATCACAATGTTCGATGACGCCTGACATCACAATGTTCCATAACACCTGTCATCAAAATGTTCCATGACACTTTTCATCAAATTGATCCATGACCCTGTCATCACAATGCTCCCTGCCCTTCTCATCACAATGCACTACGCCCTTGCTATCAAAATTCTCCATGAGTTTTTTCATCACAAAGATCCATGACCTTTGGCCTCACAATGCTCCATGTCATTGTCATCACAATGCTCCCTGAACGCTCTCATCACATTGTTCCAATCCCTTGTCTTCACAAAGCTCCATGACACATGTCATCAGAATGCTCCATGGCCTTCTCATCACAATGCTCCACGCCCCTGCCATCAGAATTCTCCATTACAACTGACATAACAATGCTCCATGACCCCTGCCATCACGATGTTCCATATCCTTGTCATCACAAAGCTCCATGACCCTTCTCATCACAATGCTCCAAGAACCCTGTAATCACAATGCTCTATGCCGCTTTTCATCTCAATGATCCATGAACCCTGTCATCAAAATGCACCATGCCCATCATCATAATGCTTCATGCTATTGTCATCACAATGAAATCAAAATGCTCCATGACCTCTGTCATAACAATGCTCCAAACCCTTGTGATCACAATATTCAATATCACTTGTCATCATAATGCCCCATGATGCTCGTCATCACATTTATCAATGGTATTCACATCTCAATGCTCCACGACCTTTGTCCTCACAGTGCTCAATACACTTGTCATCAAAATGCTCCCTGACACTTGTTGTCTGTATGCTGCTTGAATCCTGTCATGACAAGGCTCCATGCCTTTTTCATCACAATGATCCATGCCCTTTTCATCACAATGCTCCCAGACCCATGTAATTACAATGCTCCATGCCCTTGTCATCACAAAGCTCAATGACGCAGGCCATCAGAATGCTCCTTGGTCTTCTCCTCACAATGCTCCATGCCCTTGTCATCACAATGTTCCAAAACCCCTGTAATCACAAGGCTCCATGCCCTTGTCATCAAAAACCTCCATGACGCATGTCATCAGAATGCTTCATGGCTTTCTCATCACAATGCTCCATGCCCTAGTCATCACAATGCTCCAAGACCCCTGTAATCACAATGCTCCATGCCCCTTTTCATCAGAATGCTCCATGAGACTTGTCATCACAAGTCTCCATGGTCTTCTCATCACAATGCTCCAGGACCTTGTCATCACGATGCTCCATTCCTTTGTCATCACAATGCACCATGACCCCTGTCATCACAATAATCCATGAACATTTTCAGCCCAATGCTCCACGACCTACTCATCACAATGCTCCATGGCCAATATCATCACAATGCTCCATGACCACTGTCATCACAAAACTCCATGACACCTGACAACACAATGATCCGGGACTATTGTCATCACAATGCTCCATTCCCTAGTCATCACAGTGCTCCATGACCCCTGTCATCACAACACTCCATGAACATTTTCAGCCCAGTGCTCCATGACCCTTGTCATCACAATGATCCATGCCCTTGTCATCCCAATGCTACATGACCAGTGTATTCACAATGCTCCGTGACGCTTGTCATCACAGTGCTCCATGACACCTGTCATCACAATGCTCCATGCCTTTGTCAGCAAAATGCTACATGACATTGTTATTACAATGCTCTATGTGCTTGTCATCACAATACACCATTTCCATTTTCATCACAATCCTCCATGAACTTTGGGATCACATTGCATCATGCCCTTGTCATCACAATGCGCCATTCCAACTGTCATCACAATAATCTATGAAACTTATTAGAACAATGTTCCATGACCTTGTCATCACAATGCTCCATGCCCTTGTTATCACAATGCTCCATGACCCCTGTCATCACAATGCGCCGTGACTCCAGTCATCACAATGCTTCATGACCTTTGTCATCACAATGGTCAATGCCCTCGTCATGAACAGTCTCTGTGACCATTTTACCCAAAATGCTCCATGAACATTTCATCACAATGCTCTTTAACCCTTGTCATCACAATGCTCCATGCGCTTGTCAGCACAATGCTCCATGACACATGTCATCACAATGCACCTTGCGCTTGTCATCACAGTGCTCCACAATCTTGTCATCACAATGCTCAATAATATTTGTCATCAAAATGATCCATGCACTTCTCATCCAAATGCTCTCTCAGCACTGATATCACAATGCTACATCACTATTTGTCACAATACACCCTCACCCCTGTCATCACATTGTTCCATGACTCCTGTCATCACAATGCTACATGCACTTATCATCACAATGTTCGATGACTCATGACATCACAATGTTCCATAACAACTGTCATCAAAATGTTCCATGACACTTTTCATCAAATTGCTCCAGGACCCTGACATCAGAATGCTCCCTGCCCTTCTCATCACAATGCACAACACACTTGCCATCAAAATGCTCCATGACCTTTGTCATCACAAAGATCCATGACCCTTGGCATCACAATGCTCCATGTCATTGTCATCACAATGCTCCATGAACACTCTCATCACATTGCTCCATGCCCTTGTCTTCACAAAGCTCCATGCCACATGTCCTCAAAATGCTCCATGGCCTTCTCATCACAATGCTCCATGCCCTTGCCATCACAATTCTCCATTTCCCCTGTCATAACAATGCTCCTTGACCCCTGCCATCACGATGTTCCATGGCCTTGTCATCACAAGGCTCCATGACCCTTCTCATCACATTGCTCCAAGAACACTGTAATCACAGTGCTCTATGCCACTTTTCATCTCAATGATCCATGAACCCTGTCATCACAGTGCACCATGCCAATCATCATAATGCTTCATGCGATTGTCATAACAAAGAAATCAAAATGTTCCATCACCACTGTCATAACAATGTTCCAAACCCTTGTGATCACAATATTCCATAACACTTGTCATCACAATGCCCCATGACGCTCGTCATCAAAATTATCCATGGTCTTCTCATCACAATGCTCCATGACCTTCGTCATCACAATGCTCAATACACTTTTCATCAAAATGCTCCCTGACACTTGTTGTCTGTATGCTCCTTGAACCCTGTCATGACAAGTCTCCATGATATTTTCATCACAATGATCCATTCCCTTTTCATCACAATGCTCCAAGACCCATGTAATCACAATGGTCCATGCCTTGTCATCACAAAGCTCAATGACGCATGCCATCAGAATGCTCCTTGGTCTTCTCCTCACAATGCTCCATGCCATTGTCATCACAATGTTCCAAGACCCTGTAATCACAATGCTCGATGCCCGTTTTCATCAGTATGCTCCATAAGATTGGTCATCACAAGTCTCCATGGTTTTGTCATCACAATGCTCTAGGGCATTGTCATCAAAATGCTTCACAACCTTGTGATGAAAATTTTCAGTGGCCCTTGTCATCATAATGCTCCAAGCCCTAATCATCACAATGCTCCATTATATTTGTCATCACAATCCTCCATTCCATTTGGCATCACAATGCTCCATGCCATTGTCATCGCAATGGACCATGACATATGTCATCACAATGTTCCCGGACAGCACTCTTCACAGTACTCCATGACTTCTCATCACAATGCTCCATGCACTTGTTATCACAATGCATCATGCCCAGTCATCACAACAATCTATGAAATTTCTGAGAACAATGCTCCATGCCCCTGTCATCACAATGCTCCATGCCCTTGTTATCACACTGCTCCATGACCCCTGTCATCACAATGCTCCGTGACTTCAGTCATCACAATGCTTCATAAAATTTGTCATCACAATGGTCCATGCCCGCGTCATCACAAGGCTCTGTGACCTTTGTAAGCTCAGTGCTCCATGAACATTTCATCACAGTTCTCCGTGACCCTTGTCATCACAATGCTCCACGTCTTTGTCAGAACAGTGCTCCATGACCATTGTCATCACAATGTGCCACGTGCATTTCCTCACAACGGTTCACAAATTTGTCATTGCAATGCTCCATAAACCTTGTAATCACAGTGGTCCATGCACTTCTCATCAAAATGCTCTCTCACCAGGGACATCACAATGTTCCACCACTAGTCATCACAATACTCCCTCACCCCTGTAATTACAATGCTCCATGACCCCTGTCATCACAATACTCCATGAACGTTTTCAGCCCAATGCTCCATGACAATTGTCATCACAATGATCCATGCCCTTGTCATCCCAACGCTCCATGACCCTTGTATTCACAGTGCTCTGTGACGCTTTTCATCACAGTGCTCCATGACACCTGTCATCACAATGCTCCATGCCTTTGTCAGTAAAATGCTACAGGACCTTGTCATTAAAATGCTCTATGCGCTTTTCATCACAATACTCCATTACCATTGTCATCACAATCCTCCAAGAACCTTGGGATCACAATGCTTCATGCCCTAGTCATCACAATGCTCCATGCTCCTTGAAATCAAAATGATCCATGACCTCTGTCATCGCAATTCTCCAAACCCTTGTGATCACAATGATCCATAACACTTGTCATCATAACGCTCCATGATGCCTGTCATCACAATACTCCATGCCCTTGTCATCACAATGCTCCATGCCCTTGTTATCACAAAGTTCCAAGACCCCTGTAATCAGAATGCTCCATGACCCTTTTCATCAGTATGCTCCATGAGACCTGTCATCACAAGGCTCCATGGTTTTCTCATCACAATGCTCCAGGACTTTGTCATCACAATGCTTCACGACATTGTGATGAAAATTCTCAATGGCCCTTGTCATCATAATGCTCCAAGCCCTAGTCATCACAATGCTCCATTATATTTGTAATCACAATCCTCCATTACATTTGGCATCACAATGCTCCATGCAATTGTCATCGCAATGGACCATGACAAATGTCATCACAATGCTCCCTGACACCTGTCTTCACAATACTCCATGCCCTTGTCATCAAAATGCTCCATGGCCTTGTCATCACAGTGCACCATATCCACTGTCATCACAATAATCTATGAAACTTGTCAGACCAATGCTCCATGCCCCTGTCATCACAATGCTCCATGCCCTGGTCTTCACAATGCTCCATGAACCCTGTCATCACAATACTCCGTCACTCCAGTCATCAAAATGCTTCATAACGTTTGTCATCACAACGGTCCATGCCCGCGTCATCACAAGGCTCTGTGACCTTTGTAACCACAATGCTCCATGAACTTTTCATCACAATGCTCCGTGACACTTGTCATCACAATGCTGCATGTCTTTGTCAGAACAATGCTCCATGACACTTGTCATCACAATGTGCCATGCCCTTTTCATCATAATGATCCACAACCTTGTCATCGCTATGCTCCATAAACCTTGTAATCACAATGCTCCATGCACTTCTCATCCAAATGCTCTCTCACATGAGATATCACAGTGTTCCATCACTAGTCATCACAATCCTCCCTCACCCCTTTTATCACAATGTTCCATGACACCTGTCATTCACAATGCTACATCCCCTTATCAGCACAATGTTCCATGACCCCTGACATCACAATTTTCCAAAACACCTGTCATCAAAATGCTCCTTGACCCTTTTCATCCTAAAGCTCCATGACCCCTGGCATCACAATGTACTATAACCACTTTCATCAAAATGTTCCATTACACTTTTCATCAAATTACTGCATGAACCTGTCATCAAAATGCTCCCTGCCCTTCTCTTCACAATGCACCACACCCTTGTCATCAAAATGCTCCATGACGTTTGTCATCACAAATCACCATGACCCTTGGCAACACAATGTTCCATGTCATTGTCATCACAATGTTCCATTACCCTCTCATCACATTGCTCCATGCCCTTGTCATCACACATCTCCATGACACTTGTCATCACAATGCTCGATGCCCTTCTCATCATAATGCTCCATGCATTTGTCATTACAATCCCCCATGACCCATGTATCACCGTGTACAGTGCCCTTGTCATCACAATTCTCCATGCCCACTCTCATCACAGTAATCCATGAAACATTTCAGACCAATGCTCAATGCCCTTCTCATCACAATGCTCCATTACCTCTGTCATAACAATGCTCCATGACCCCTGCCATCACAATGTTCCACGGCCTTGCCATCACAAGGCTCCGTGACCCTTGTCATCACAATGCTCCAAGATCACTCTAATCACAATGCTCCATGCCCTTGTCATCACAAAGCTCCTTGACGCATGTTATCAGAATATTTCATGGCCTTCTCCTCACAGTGCTCCATGCCCTTGTCATCACAATGCTCCAAGACCCCTGTAATCACAATGCTCCATGCCCCTTTTCATCAGAATGCTCCATGAGAATTGTCATCACAAGTCTCCATGGTCTTCTCATCACAATGCTCCAAGACGTTGTCATCACCATGCTCCATTCCCTTGTCATCACAATCCTCCATGACCCCTGTCATCACAATACTCCATGAACATTTTCAGCCCAATGCTCCATGATCTTCTCATCACAAAGCTCCATGACCAATATCATCACAATGCTCCAAGACCCCTGTAATCACAATGCTCCATGACCCCTGTCATCACAATACTCCATGAACATTTTCAGCCCAATGCTCCATGACCCTTGTCATCACAATGATCCATGCCCTTGTCATCCCAATGCTCCATGACCCCTGTATTCACAATGCTCCGTGACGCTTTTCATCACAGTGCTCCATGACACCTGTCATCACAATGCTCCATGCCTTTGTCAGCAAAATGCTACATAAACTTGTCATTACAATGCTCTATGCGTTTGTCATCACAATACTCCATTACCATTGTCATCACAATCCTCCATGAACCTTGGGATCAGTTTGCTTCATGCCCTTGTCATCACAATGCTCCATGCTCCTTGAAATCAAAATGATCCATGACCTCTGTCATCACAATGCTTCAAACAATTGTGATCACAATGTTCCATAACACTTGTCATCACAACGCTCCATGATGCCTATCATCACAATACTCCATGCCCTTTTCATCACAATGCTCCATGAACTTTGTCATCACAATTCTCAATACACTTGTCATCACAATGCTCCCTGACACTTGTCATCAGAATGCTCCTTGAACCCTGTCACGAAAAGGCTCCATGTCTTTTTCATCACAAAGCCCCATGCAATTTTCATCACAATGCTCCATGCCATTGTCATCAAAATACTCCACAAGCTTGTCATCAGAATGCTCCATTACCCTTGTCACCACAATTCTCCATGCACTTGTCAGCAGAATGCTCCCTGACCCTTGTCATCACAATGCTCCAAGCCATTGTCATCACAATGCTCCATTACCTTTGTCATCAGAATCCTCCATGACAATTGGCATCACAATGCTCCATGCCATTGTCATCACAATGGGCCATTACATATGTCATCACAATGCTCCCTGACAACTCTCTTCACAGTACTGCATGACCTGGTCATCACAATGCTCCATGCCCTTGTCATCAGAATGCTCCATTCCCACTGTCATCACAATAATCCCTGAAACTTATTAGAGCAATGCTCCATGCGCTTGTCATCACAATGCTCCATGACCCCTGTCATCACAGTGCACCGTGAGTCCAGTCATCACAATGCTTCATAACGTTTGTCATCAGAACGGTCCATGCCCGCCTCAACACAAGGCTCTGTGACATTTGTAACCACAATGCTCCATGAACATTTCATCACAATGCTCCGTGAACATTGTCATCACAATGCTCCATGTCTTTGTCAGAACAATGCTCCTTGACCCTTGTCATCACAATGTGCCATGTGCTTTTCATCACAATGATCCACAACGTTGTCATCGCTATGCTCCATAAACCTTGTAATCACAATGCTCCATGCACTTCTCATCCAAATGCTCTCTCACATGAGATACCACCATGTGCCATCACTAGTCATCACAATCCTCCCTCACCCCTGTTATCACAATGTTCCATGACCCCTGTCATCACAATGCTACAACACCTTATCAGCACAATGTTCCATGACCCCTGACATCACAATGTTCCATAACCCCTCTCATCAAAATGCTCCATCACCCTTTTCATCGCAAAGCTCCATGACCCCTGGCATCACAATGTTCTATAACCCCTGTCATCAAAATGTTCCATTACAATTTTAATCAAATTGCTGCATGACCATGTCATCAAAATGCTCTCTGCCCTTCTCAACACAATGCACCACACCCTTGTCATCAAAATGCTCCATGACCATTGTCATCACAAAGCTCCATGACCCATGGCATCACAATGCTCCATGACATTGTCACCACAATGCTCCATGAACCCTCTCATCACAATTCTCCATGCCCTTGTCATCACAAAGATCCATGACACTTGTCATCACAATGCTCGATGCCCTTCTCATCACAATGCTCCATGCCCTTGTCATTACAATCCCCCATGACCCATGTATCACAGTGTACCGTGCCCTTCTCATCACAATGCTCCATGTCCACTCTCATCACAATAATCCATGAAACATTTCAGACCAATGCTCAATGCCCTTCCCATCACAATGATCCATTACATCTGTCATAACAATGCTCCATGATACCTGCCATCACAATGTTCCACAGCCTTGTCATCACAAGGCTCCATGACCCTTGTCATCACAATGTTCCAAGACCCCTGTAATCACAAAGCTACATGCCCTTGTCATCACAAAGCTCCATGACGCATGCCATCAGAATGTTCCATGGCCTTCTCCTCAAAATGCTCCATGCCCTTGTCATCACAATGCTCCAAGACCCCTGTAATCACAATGCTCCATACCCCTTTTCATCAGAATGCTCCATAAGACATGTCATTACAAGTCTCCATGGTCATCTCATCACAATGCTCCAGGATATTCTCATCACCATGCTCCATTCCCTTGTCATCAGAATGCTCCATGACCCATGTCATCACAAAACTCCATGGATATTTTCGGCAATATGCTACATGATCTTCTCATCACAATGCTCCATGACCAATATCATCACAATGCTCCATGACCACTGTCATCACAACACTCCATGACACCTGACAACACAATGATCCGGGACTCTTGTCATCACAATGCTCCAAGACCCCTGTAATCACAATGCTCCATGACCCCTGTCATCACAATACTCCATGAACGTTTTCAGCCCAATGCTCCATGACAATTGTCATCACAATGATCCATGCCCTTGTCATCCCAATGTTCCATGACCCTTGTATTCACAGTGCTCTGTGACGCTTGTCATCACAGTGCTCCATGACACTTGTCATCACAATGCTCCATGCCTTTCTCAGTAAAATGCTACAGGACCTTGTCATTAAAATGCTCTATGCGCTTTTCATCACAATACTCCATTACCATTGTCATCACAATCCTCCAAGAACCTTGGGATCACAATGCTTCATGCCCTAGTCATCACAATGCCCCATGCTCCTTGAAATCAAAATGATCCATGACCTCTGTCATCGCAATTCTCCAAACCCTTGTGATCACAATGATCCATAACACTTGTCATCATAACGCTCCATGATGCCTGTCATCACAATACTCCATGCCCTTGTCATCACAATGCTCCATGCCCTTGTTATCACAATGTTCCAAGACCCCTGTAATCAGAATGCTCCATGCCCCTTTTCATCAGTATGCTCCATGAGACCTGTCATCAAAAGGCTCCATGGTTTTCTCATCACAATGCTCCAGGACATTGTCATCACAATGCTTCACGACATTGTCATGAAAATTCTCAATGGCCCTTGTCATCATAATGCTCCAAGCCCTAGTCATCACAATGCTCCTTTATATTTGTCATCACAATCCTCCATTACATTTGGCATCACAATGCTCCATGCCATTGTCATCGCAATGGACCATGACATATGTCATCACAATGCTCCCTGACACCTGTCTTCACAATACTCCATGCCTTTGTCATCACAATGCTCCATGGCCTTGTCATCACAGTGCACCATATCCACTGTCATCACAATAATCTATGAAACTTTTCAGACCAATGCTCCATGCCCCTGTCATCACAATGCTCCATGAACCCTGTCATCACAATACTCCGTGACTCCAGTCATCACAATGCTTCATAACGTTTGTCATCACAACGGTCCATGCCCGCATCATCACAAGGCTCTATGACCTTTGTAACCACAATGCTCCATGAACTTTTCATCACAATGCTCCGTGACCCTTGTCATCACAATGCTCCATGTCTTTGTCAGAACAATGCTCCATGACCCTTGTCATCACAGTGTGCCATGCAATTTTCATCACAGTGATCCACAACCTTGTCATCGCTATGCTCCATAAACCTTGTAAGCACAATGCTCCATGCACTTCTCATCCAAATGCTCTCTCACATGAGATATCACAATGTTCCATCACTAGTCATCACAATCCTCCCTCACCACTGTTATCACAATGTTCCATGACCCCTGTCATTCACAAAGCTACATCCCCTTATCAGCACAATGTTCCATGACCCCTGACATCACAATGTTCCATAACCCCTGTCATCAAAATACTCCATCACCCTTTTCATCCTAAAGCTCCATGACCCCTGGCATCACAATGTTCTGTAACCACTTTCATCAAAATGTTCCATTACACTTTTCATCAAATTACTTCATGAACCTGTCATCAAAATGCTCCCTGCCCTTCTCATCACAATGCACCACACCCTTGTCATCAAAATGCTCCATGACCTTTGTCATCACAAATCACCATGAAGCTTGGCAACACAATGCTCCATGTCATTGTCATCACAATGTTCCATTACCCTCTCATCACATTGCTCCATGCCCTTGTCATCACACATCTCCATGACACTTGTCATCACAATGCTCGATGCCCTTCTCATCACAATGCTCCATGCCTTTGTCATTACAATCCCCCATGACCCATGTATCACCGTGTACAGTGCCCTTGTCATCACAATTCTCCATGCCCACTCTCATCACAGTAATCCATGAAACATTTCAGACTAATGCTCAATGCCCTTCTCATCACAATGCTCCATTACCTCTGTCATAACAATGCTCCATGACCCCTGCCATCACAATGTTCCACGGCATTGCCATCACAAGGCTCCATGACCCTTGTCATCACAATGCTCCAAGATCACTCTAATCACAATGTTCCATGGCCTTGTCATCACAAAGCTCCATGACGCATGTCATCAGAATGTTTCATGGCCTTCTCCTCACAGTGCTCCATGCCCTTCTCATCACAATGCTCCAAGACCCCTGTAATCACAATGCTCCATGCCCCTTTTCGTCAGAATGCTCCATGAGAATTTTCATCTCAAGTCTCCATTGTCTTCTCATCACAATGCCCCAGGACCTTGTTATCACCACGCTCCATTCCCTTGTCATCACAATCCTCCATGACCCCTGTCATCACAATACTCCATGAACATTTTCAGCCAAATGCTCCATGAACTTCTCATCACAAAGCTCCATGACCAATATCATCACAATACTCCAAGACCCCTGTAATCACAGTGCTCCATGACCCCTGTCATCACAATACTCCATGAACATTTTCAGCCCAATGCTCCATGACACTGGTCATCACAATGATCCATGTCCTTGTCATCCCAATTCTCCATGACCCCTGTATTCACAAGGCTCCTTGATGCTTGTCATCATAATGCTCCATGACACCTGTCATCACAATGCTCCATGCCTTTGTCAGCAAAATGCTACATGACCTTGTCATTACAATGCTCTATGTGCTTGTCATCACAATACTCCATTACCATTGTCATCACAATCCTCCAAGAACCTTGGGATCACTTTGCTTCATGCCCTTGTCATCACAATGCTCCATGCTCCTTGAAATCAAAATGATCCATGACCTTTGTCATCACAATGCTCCAAACCCTTGTGATCACAATGTTCAATAACACTTGTCATCACAACACTGCATGATGCCTGTCATCACAATACCCCATGCCCTTTTCATCACAATGCTCCATGACATTAGTCATCACAATTCTCAATACACTTGTCATCACAATGCTCCCTGACACTTGTCATCAGAATGCTCCTTGAACCCTGTCACGAAAAGGCTCCATGTCTTTTTCATCACAAAGCCCCATGCAATTTTCATCACAATGCTCCATGCCATTGTCATCAAAATACTCCACAAGCTTGTCATCAGAATGCTCCATGACCCTTGTCATCACAATTTTCCATGCACTTGTCAGCCCAATGCTCCCTGACCCATGTCATCACAATGCTCCAAGACATTGTCATCACAATGCTCCATTACCTTTGTCATCAGAATCCTCCATGACACTTGGCGTCACAATGCTCCATGCCATTGTCATCACAATGGGCCATTACATATGTCATCACAATGCTCCCTGACACCTCTCTTCACAATACTGCATGACCTGGTCATCACAATGCTCCATGCCCTTGTCATCACAATGCTCCATTCCCACTGTCATCACAATAATACCTGAAACTTATTAGAGCAATGCTCCATGCGCTTGTCATCACAATGCTCCGTGAGTCCAGTCATCACAATGCTTCATAAGGTTTGTCATCAGAACGGTCCATGCCCGCCTCAACACAAGGCTCTGTGACATTTGTAACCACAATGCTCCATGAACATTTCATCACAATGCTCCGTGAACATTGTCATCACAATGCTCCATGTCTTTGTCAGAACAATGCTCCATGACCCTTGTCATCACAATGTGCCACGCGCTTTTCATCACAATGATCCACAAACTTGTCATCGCTATGCTCCATAAACCTTGTAATCACAATGCTCCATGCACTTCTCATCCAAATGCTCTCTCACATGAGATATCACAATGTTCCATCACTAGTCATCACAATCCTCCCTCACCCCGGTTATCAAAATGTTCCATGACCCCTGTCATCACAATGCTACAACCCCTTATCAGCACAATGTTCCATGACCCATGACATCACAATGTTCCATAACCCCTCTCATCAAAATGTTCCTTCACCCTTTTCATCGCAAAGCTCCATGACCCCTGGCATCACAATGTTCTATAACCCGTGTCATCAAAATGTTCCATTACAATTTTCATCAAATTGCTGCATGACCATGTCATCAAAATGCTCCCTGCCCTTCTCAACACAATGCACCACACAGTTGTCATCAAAATGATCCATGACCTTTGTCATCACAAATCTCCGTGACCCTTGGCATCACAATGCTCCATGACATTGTCATCACAATGCTCCAAGACCCCTGTAATCACAAAGCTACATGCCCTTGTCATCACAAAACTCCATGACACATGCCATCAGAATGTTCCATGGCCTTCTCCTCAAAATGCTCCATGCCCTTGTCATCACAATGCTCCAAGACCCTTGTAATCACAATGCTCCATGCCCCTTTTCATCAGAATGCTCCATGAGACTTGTCATCACAAGTTTCCATGGTCATCTCATCACAATGCTCCAGGACATTCTCATCACCATGCTCCATTCCCTTGTCATCAGAATGCTCCATGAACCATGTCATCACAATACTCCATGAATATTTTCAGCAATATGCTACTTGATCTTCTCATCACAATGCTCCATGACCAATATCATCACAATGCTCCATGACCACTGTCATCACAACACTCCATGACACCTGACAACACAATGATCCGGGACTCTTGTCATCACAATGCTCCAAGACCCCTGTAATCACAATGCTCCATGACCCCTGTCATCACAATACTCCATGAACGTTTTCAGCCCAATGCTCGATGAAAATTGTCATCACAATGATCCATGCACTTGTCATCCCAATGCTCCATGACCCTTGTATTCACAGTGCTCTGTGACACTTGTCATCACAGTGCTCCATGACACCTGTCATCACAATGCTCCATGCCTTTGTCAGTAAAATGCTACAGGACCTTGTCATTAAAATGCTCTATGCGCTTTTCATCACAATACTCCATTACCATTGTCATCACAATCCTCCAAGAACCTTGGGATCACAATGCTTCATGCCCTAGTCATCACAATGCCCCATGCTCCTTGAAATCAAAATGATCCATGACCTCTGTCATCGCAATTCTCCAAACCCTTGTGATCACAATGATCCATAACACTTGTCATCATAACGCTCCATGATGCCTGTCATCACAATATTCCATGCCCTTGTCATCACAATGCTCCATGCCCTTGTTATCACAATGTTCCAAGACCCCTGTAATCAGAATGCTCCATGCCCCTTTTCATCAGTATGCTCCATGAGACCTGTCATCACAAGGCTCCATGGTTTTCTCATCACAGTGCTCCAGGACTTTGTCATCACAATGCTTCACGACATTGTCATGAAAATACTCAATGGCCCTTGTCATCATAATGCTCCAAGCCCTAGTCATCACAATGCTTCATTATATTTGTCATCACAATCCTCAATTACATTTGGCATCACAAGGCTCCATGCCATTGTCATCGCAATGGACCATGACATATGTCATAACAATGCTCCCTGACACCTGTCTTCACAATACTCCATGCCCTTGTCATCACAATGCTCCATGGCCTTGTCATCACAGTGCACCATATCCACTGTCATCACAATAAACTATGAAACTTGTCAGACCAATGCTCCATGCCCCTGTCATCACAATGCTCCATGCCCTTGTCATCACAATGCTCCATGAACCCTGTCATCACAATACTCCGTGACTCCAGTCATCACAATGCTTCATAACGTTTGTCATCACAACGGTCCATGCTCGCGTCTTCACAAGGCTCTGTGACATTTGTAACCACAATGCTCCATGAACTTTTCATCACAATGCTCCGTGACCCTTGTCATCACAATGCTCCATGACCATTGTCATCACAATGTGCCATGAGCTTTTCATCACAATGATCCACAACCTTGTCATTGCTATGCTCCATAAACCTTGTAATCACATTGCTCCATGCACTTCTCATCCAAATGCTCTCTCACATGAGATATCACAATGTTCCATCACTAGTCATCACAATCCTCCCTCACCACTGTTATCACAATGTTCCATGACCCCTGTCATTCACAATGCTACATACCCTTATCAGCACAATGTTCCATGACCCCTGACATCACAATGTTCCATAACCCCTGTCATCAAAATGCTCCATGACCCTTTTCATCCTAAAGCTCCATAACCCCTGGCATCACAATGTTCTATATCCCCTGTCATCAAAATATTCCATTACACTTTTCATCAAATTACTGCATGAAACTGTCATCAAAATGCTCCCTGCCCTTCTCATCACAATGCACCACACCCTTGTCATCAAAATGCTCCATGACTTTTGTCATCACAAAGCTCCATGACACTTGGGATCACAATGCTCCATGTCATTGTCATCACAGTGCTCAATGAACCCTCTAATCACATTGTTCCATGCCCTTGTCATCACACATCTCCATGACACTTGTCATCACGATGCTCAACGCCCTTCTCATCAAAATGCTCCATGCCCTTGTCATTACAATCCCCCATGACCCATGTATCACCGTGTACGGTGCGCTTGTCATCACAATTCTCCATGCCCACTCTCATCACAGTAATCCATGAAATATTTCAGACCAATGCTCAATGCCCTTCTCATCACAGTGCTCCATTAACTCTGTCATAACAATGCTCCATGACCCCTGCCATCACAATGTTCCACGGCCTTGCCATCACAAGGCTCCATGACCCTTGTCATCACAATGCTCCAAGATCACTCTAATCACAATGCTCCATGCCCTTGTCATCACAAAGCTCCATGACGCATGTCATCAGAATGTTTCATGGCCTTCTCCTCACAGTGCTCCATGCCCTTGTCATCACAATGCTCCAAGACCCCTGTAATCACAATGCTCCATGCCCCTTTTCATCAGAATGCTCCATGAGAATTGTCATCACAAGTCTCCATGGTCTTCTCATCAGAATGCTCCAGGACCTTGTCATCACCATGCTCCATTCCCTTGTCATCACAATCCTCCATGACACCTGTCATCACAATAGTCCATGAATATTTTCAGCCCAATGCTCCATGACCTTCTCATCACAATGCTCCAAGACCAATATCATCACAATGCTCCAAGACCCCTGTAATCAAAATGCTCCATGACCCCTGTCATCACAATACTCCATGAACATTTTCAGCCCAATTCTCCATGACCCTTGTCATCACAATGATCCATGCCCTTGTCATCCCAATGCTCCATGACCCCTGTATTCACAATGCTCCGTGATGCTTGTCATCACAGTGCTCCATGACACCTCTCATCACAATGCTCCATGCCTTTGTCAGCAAAATGCTACATGACCTTTTCATTACAATGCTCTATGCGCTTGTCATCACAATACTCCATTACCATTGTCATCACAATCCTCCATGAACCTTGGAATCACTTTGCTTCATTCCCTTGTCATCACAATGCTCCATTCACCTTGAAATCAAAATGATCCACGACCTCTGTCATCACAATGCTTCAAACCCTTGTGATCACAATGTTCCATAACACTTGTCATCACAACGCTCCATGATGCCTGTCATCACAATACTCCATGCCCTTTTCATCACAATGCTCCATGACCTTTGTCATCACAATTCTCAATACACTTGGCATCACAATGCTCCATGCCACTGTCATCACATTGGGCCATTACATATGTCATCACAATGCTCCCTGACACCTGTCTTCACAATACTGCATGACCTGGTCATCACAATGCTCCATGCCCTTGTCATCACAATGCGAAATTCCAACTGTCATCACAATAATCCATGAAACTTATTAGACCAATGTTCCATGCCCTTGTCATCACAATGCTCCATGCCCTTGGCATCACAAAACTCCATGACGCATGTCATCAGAATGCTCCATGGCCTTCTCATCACATTGCTCCATGCCCTAGTCATCACATTGCTCCAAGAACCCTGTAATCACAATGCTCCATGCCCGTTTTAATCACAATGCTCACTGAGATTTGTCATCAAATGTCTCCATGGTCTTTTCATCACAATGCTCCAGGACCTTGTCATCACCATGCTCCATTCCCTTGTCATCATAATGCTCCATGACCACTGTCATCACAACACTCCATGACACCTGACAACACAATGATCCTTGACACTTGTCATCACAATTCTCCATTCCCTAGTCATCACAATGCTGCATGACCCGTGTCATCACAACACTCCATGAACATTTTCAGCCCAGGGCTCCATGACCCTTGTCATCACAATATTCCATACCCTTGTCATCCCAATGGTCCATGACCCCTATATTCACAAAGCTCCGTGACGCTTGTCATCACAGTGCTCCATGACACATGTAATCACAATGTTCCATGCCATTGTCCGCAAAATGCTATATGACCTTGTCATTACAATGCTCTATGTGCTTGTCATCACAATACTCCATTTCCATTGTCATCACAATCCTCCATGAACATTGGGATCACATTGCTTCATGCCCTTGTGATTACAATGCTCCATGCTCCTTGAAATCAAAATGATCCATGACCTCTGTAATCACACTGCTCCAAACCCTTGTGATCACAGTGTTCCATAACAATTGTCATCAAAATGCTCCATGATGCGTGTCATCAAAATACACCATGCTCTTTTCATCACTATGCTCCATGCCATTGTCATCAAAATCCTGCACAAGCTTCTCATCAGTATGCTCCATGACACTTGTCATCACAATTCCCCTGCACTTTTCAGCACAATGCTCCCTGACACTTGTCATCACAATGCTCCAAGCCATTGTCATCACAATGCTCCATTACCTTTGTCATCAGAATCCTCCATGACACTAGGCCTCACAATGCTCCATGCCATTGTCATCACAATGGGCCATTACATATTTCATCACAATGCTCCATGACACCTCTCTTCACAATACTGCATGACCTGGTCATCACAATGCCTCATGCCCTAGTCATCACAATGCACCATTCCAACAGTGATCACAATAATCCATGAAACATATTAGACCAATGATCCATGCCCTTGCCATCACAATGCTCCATTACAACATTCATAACAATGCTCCATGACCCCTGCCATCACGATGTTCCATGGCCTTGTCATCACAAAGCTCCATAACCCTTCTCATCACAATGCTCCAGGAACCCTGTAATCACAATGCTCTATGCCACTTTTCATCTCAATGATCCATGAACCCTGTCATCACAATGCACCATGCCCATCATCATAATGCTTTATGCTATTGTCATCACAATGAAATCAAAATGCTCCATGACCTCTGTCATAACAATGCTCCAAACCCTTGTGATCACAGTATTCCATAACACTTGTCATCACAATGCCCCATGACGCTCGTCATCAGAATTATCAATGGTCTTCTCATCACAGTGCTCCATGACCTTTGTCATCACAATGCTCAATACACTTGTCATCAAAATGCTCCCTGACACTTCTTGTCTGTATGCTCCTTGAATCCTGTCATGACAAGGCTCCATGCCTTTTTCATCAAAATGATCGATGTCCTTTTCTTCACAATGCTCCATGAACAATGTAATCTCAATGCTCCATGCACTTGTCATCAGAAAACTCAATGATATATGCCATCAGAATGCTCCTTGGTCTTCTCCTCTCTATGCTCCATGCCCTTGTCATCACAATGTTCCAAGAAACCTGTAATCACAATGCCCCATGCCCTTGTCATCAAAAAACTCCAGGACGCATGTCATCAGAATGCTCCATGGCATCTCATCACAATGCTCCATGCCCTAGTCATCACAGTGCTCCAAGACCCCTGTAATCACAATGATCCATGCCCCCTTTTCATCAGAATTCTCCATGAGACTTGTATTCACAACTCTCCATGGTCTTCTCGTCACAATGCTCCATTCCCTTGTCATCAATATGCTCCATGACCCCTGTCATCACAATAATCCATGAACAATTTCAGCCAAATGCTCCACGACCTACTCATCAGAATGCTCCATGGCCAATATCTTCACAATGCTCCATGACCACAGTCATCACAACACTCCATGAACATTTTCAGCCCAGTGCTCCATGACACTTGTCATCACAATGATCCATGCCCTTGTCATCCCAATGCTCCATGACCCCTGTTTTCACAATGCTCCGTGACGCTTGTCTTCACAGTGCTCCATGACACATGTCATCACAATGATCCATGCCTTTGTCAGCAAAATGCTACATGACCGTATCATTACAATGCTCTATGTGCTTGTCATTACAATACTCAATTTCCATTGTTATCACAATCCTCCATGAACATTGGGATCACATTGCTTCATAACATTGTCATCACAATGCTCCATGCTCCTTGAAATCAAAATGATCCATGACCTCTGTCATCACAATGCTCCAAACCCTTGTGATCACAATGTTCCATAACACTTCTCATCACAACGCTCCATGATGCCTGTCATCACAATACTCCATGCCCTTTTCATCACAATGCTCCATGACCATTTTCATCACAATTCTCAATACACTTGTCATCAAAATGCTCCCTGACACTTGTCGTCAGAATGGTCCTTGAACCCTGTCACGAAAAGGCTCCATGCCTTTTTCATCACAATGCCCCATGCTGTTTTCATCACAATGCTCCATGCCATTGTCATCAAAATACTCCACAAGCTTGTCATCAGAATGCTCCATGACCCTTGTCATCACAATTCTCCATGCACTTGTCAGCACAATGCTCCCTGACCCTTATCATCACAATGATCCAAGCCATTGTCATCACAATGGGCCATTACATATGTCATCACAATGCTACCTGACACGTGTCTTAACAATACTTCATGACCTGGTCATCACAATGCTCCATGTCCTTTTCATCACAATGCGCCATTCCAACTGTCATCACAATAATCCATGAAACTTATTAGACCAATGGTCCATGCCCTTGTCATCACAATGCTCCAAGCCATTGTCATCACAATGCTCCATTACCTTTGTCATCAGAATCCTCCATGACACTTGGCATCACAATGCTCCATGCCATTGTCATCACAATGGGCGATTACATATGTCATCACAATGCTCCCTGACACCTCTCTTCACAATACTGCATGACCTGGTCATCACAATGCTCCGTGCCCTTGTCATCACAATGCGCCATTCCAACTGTCATTGCAATAATCCATGCAACTTTTTAGACCAATGTTCCATGCACTTGTCATCACAATGCTCCATGCCCTTGTAATCACAATGCTCCATGTCATTGTCATCTCAGTGTTTCATGAACGCTCTCATCACATTGCTCCATGCCCTTGTCTTCACAAAGCTCTCTGACACATGTCATCAGAATGCTCCATGGCTTTCTCATCCCATTGCTCTGTGCCCTTGCCATCACAATGCTCCATTACCCCAGTCATAACAATGCTCCATGACACCTACCATCACGATGTTCCATGGCCTTGTCATCACAATGCTCCATGACCCTTCTCATCACAATGCTCCAAGAACTCTGTAATCACAATGCTCTGTGCCCCTTTTCATCTCAATGATCCATGAACCCTGTCATCAAAATGCACCATGCCCATCATCATAATGCTTCATGCTATTGTCATCACAATGAAATCAAAATGCTCCATGACTTCTGTCATAACAATGCTCCAAACCTTGTGATCACAATATTCCATAACAGTTTTCATCAAAATGCCCCATGACGCTCGTCATCACAATTATCAGTGGTCTTCTCATCACAATGCTCCATGACTTTTGTCATCAAAATGCTCAATACACTTGTCATCAAAATTCTCCCTGACACTTGTTGTCTGTATGCTCCTTGAATCCTGTCATAACAAGGCTCCATGCCTTTTTCATCACAATGATCCATGTCCTTTTCATCACCATGCTCCAAGACACATTTAATCTCAATGCTCCATGTCCTTGTCATCACAATGTTACAAGACCCCTGTAATCACAATGCTCCTTGCCCTTGTCATCAAAAAACTCCATGACGTATGTCATCAGAATGTTCCATGGCCTTCTCATCACAATGCTCCTTGCCCTAGTCATCACAATGCGACAAGACCCCTGTAATCACAATGTTCCATTTTCATTTTCATCAGAAAGCTCAATGAGACTTGTCATCACAAGTCTCCATCGTCTTCTTATCACAATGCTCCAGGACCTTCTCATTACCATGCTCCATTCCCTTGTCATCCCAATGCTCCATGACCCCTGTATTCACAATGATGCATGACGGTTGTCATCACAGTGCTCCATGACACCTGTCATCACAATGCTCCATGCCTTTGTCAGCAAAATGCTACATGACCTTGTCATTACAATGCTCTATGCGCTTGTCATCACAATACTCTATTTCCATTGTCATCACAATCCTCCATGAACCTTGGGATCACATTGCTTCATGCCCTTGTCATCACAATGCTCCATGCCCTTGTTATCACAATGCTCCATGATCCCGGTCATCACCATGCTCCGTGACTCCAGTCAACTCAATGCTTCATAATATTTGTCATCATAATGGTCCATGCCCGCGTCATCACAAGGCTCTCTGACATTTTTAACCACAATGCTCCATGAATATTTCATCACAATGCGCTTTGACACTTGTCATCACAATGCTCCATGCGCTTTTCATCACAGTGCTCCACAATTTTGTCATCACAATGCTCCATACAAATTGTCATCACAATGCTCCTTGCACATCTCATCAAAATGCTCTCTCACCACTGATATCACAAAGCTACATCACTATTTGTCACAATACTCCCTCACCCCTGTCATCACAATGTTCCATGATTCCTCTCATCACAATGCTACATGCACTTATCATCACAATGTTTGATGACCCCTGACATCACATTGTTCCATAACAACTGTCATCAAAATGTTCCATGACACTTTTCATCAAATTGTTCCATGACCCTGTCATCACAATGTTCCCTGCCCTTCTCATCACAATGCACAACGCCTTTGCTATCAAAATGCTCCATGACCTTTTTCATCAAAAATATCCAAGACCCTTGGCATCACAATGCTCCATGTCATTGTCATCTAATTGGTCCATGAACGCTCACATCACATTTCTCCATGCCCTTGTCTTCACAAAGCTCCATGATGCATGTCATCACAATGCTCCATGGCCTTCTCATCACAATGCTCCATGACCTTGCCATCACAATGCTCCATTACCACTTTCATAACAATGCTCCATGACCCCTGCCATCACGATGTTCCATGGCCTTGTCATCACAAAACTCCATGACCCTTCTCATCACAATGCTCCAAGAACCCTGTAATCACAATGCTCTATGCCCCTTTTCGTCTCAATGATCCATGAACCCTATCATCACAATGCACCATGCCCATCATCATAATGCTTCATGCTATTGTCATCACAATGAAATCAAAATGCTCCATGACCTCTGTCATAACAATGCTCAAAACCCTTGTGATCACAATATTCCATATCACTTGTCATCACAATGCCCCATGACGCTCATCATCACAATTATCCATGGTCTTCTCATCACAATGCTCCATGACCTTTGTCATTACAATGCTCAATACACTTGTCATCAAAATGCTCCCTGACACTTGTTGTCTGTATGCTCCTTGAATCCTGTCATGACAAGGCTCCATGCTATTTTCATCTCAATGTTCCATGCACTTTTCATCACAATGCTCCAAGACCCATGTAATCACAGTGCTCCATGCCCTTGTCATCACAAAGCACAATGATGCATGCCATCAGAATGCTCCGTGGTCTTCTCCTCACAATGCTCCATGCCTTTGTCATCACAATGTTCCAAGACCCCTGTAATCACAATACTCCATGCCCATTTTCATCAGTATGCTGCAAGAGACTTGTCATCACAAGGCTCCATGGTTTTGTCATCACAATGCTCCAGGAATTTTTCATCACAATGCTTCACGACCTTGGCATGAAAATTTTCAATGGCCCTTATCATCATAATGCTCCAAGCCGTAACCATCACAATGCTCCATTATATTTGTCATCACAGTCCTCCATTACATTCGGCATCACAGTGCTCCATGCCATTGTCATCGCAGTGGACTATGACATATGTCATCACAATGCTCCCTGACCCCTGTCTTCACAATACTCCATGACCTTCTCATCACAATGCTCCATGCCCTTGTCATCACAAAGCTCCATGACACTTGTCATCACAATGCTCGATGCCCATCTCCTCACAATGCTCCATGCCCTTGTCATTGCAATCCTCCATGACCCATGTATCACAGAGTTCCGTGCCCTTGTCATCACAAATCTCCATGCCCACCCTCATCACAATAATCCATGAAACTTTTCAGACCAATACTCAATGCCCTTCTCATCACAATGCTCCATTACCTCTGTCATAACAATGCTCCATGACCCTTGCCATCACCATGTTCCATGGCCTTGTCATCACAAGGCTCCATGACCCTTGTCATCACAATGCTCCAAGACCACTGTAATCACAATTCTCCATGCCCTTGTCTTCACAAAGCTCCATGACACATGCCATCAGAATATTCCATGGCATTCTCATCACAATGCTCCATGCCCTTGTCATGACGATGCTGCAAGACCCCTGTAATCACAATGCTCTATGCCGATTTTCATCTCAATGCTCCTTGAACCCTGTAATCAAAATGCACCATGCCCATCATCATAATGCTTCAGGCTCTTGTCATCACAATGAAATCAAATTTCTCGATGACCACTGTCATCGTAATGCTCCAAACCCTTGCGATCACAATGTTCCTTAACACTTATCATCACAACACCCTATGACGCACATCATCACAATTATCCATGGTGCTCTCATCACAATGCTCCATGATCTTTGTCATCACAATTCTCAATACACTTGTCATCACAATGCTCCCTGACACTTGTCGTCAGTATGCTCCTTGAACCCTGTAATGACATGGCTCCATGCCTTTTCATCACAAAGAACCATGCCCTTTTCATCATAATGCTCCAAGACCCCTGTAATCACAATGCTCCATGCCCTTGTCATCACAAAGCTCCATGACGCATGTCATCAGTATGCTCCATGGCCTCCTACTCACAATGCTCCATGCACTTGTCAGCACAATGCTCCCTGACCCTTGTCCTCACAATGCTCCAAGCCATTGTCATCACAATGCTCCATTACCTTTGTCATCAGAATCCTCCATGACACTTGGCATCACAATGCTCCATGCCATTGTCATCATAATGGGCCATTAAATATGTCATCACAATGCTCCCTGATAACTCTCTTCACAATACTGCATGACCTGGTCATCACAATGCTCCAAGCCATTGTCATCACAATGCTCCATTACATTTGTGATCAGAATTCTCCATGACACTTGGCATCACAATGCTCCATGCCATTGTCATCACAATGGGCCCTTACAAATGTCATCACATTGCTCCCTGATACCTCTCTTCACAATACTGAATGACCTGGTCATCACAATGCTCCATGCCCTTGTCATCACAATGCGCCATTCCTACTGTCATCACAATAATCCATGAAACTTATTAGACAAATGTTCCATGCCCTTGTCATCACAATGCTCCATGCCCTTGTTATCACAAAGTTCCAACACCCCTGTAATCAGAATGCTCCATGCCCCTTTTAATCAGTATGCTCCATGAGACTTGTCATCACAAGGCTCCATGGTTTTCTCATCACAATGCTCAAGAATCTTGTCATCACAATGCTTCACGACATTGTCATGAAAATTCTCAATGGCCCTTGTCATCATAATGCTCCAAGCCCTAGTCATCACAATGCTCCATTATATTTGTCATCACATCCTCCATTACATTAGGCATCACAATGCTCCATGCCATTGTCATCGCAATTAACCATGGCATATGTCATAACAATGCTCCCAGACACCTGTCTTCACAATACTCCATTCCCTTGTCTTCACAATGCTCCATGCCCTTGTCATCACAATGCACGATGTCCACTGTCATCACAATAATCTATGAAACTTGTCAGACCAATGCTCCTTGCCCCTGTCTTCACAATGCTCCATGCCCTTGTCATCACAATGCTCCATGACCCATTTCATCACAATGTTCCTTGACTCCAGTCATCACAATGCTTCATAACGTTTGCCATCACAACGGTCCATGCCCGCATCATCACAAGGCTCTGTGACCATTGTAACCACAATGCTCCATGACCTTTTCATCACAATGCTCCGTGATCCTTGTCATCACAATGCTCCATGCCTGTGTCAGTACAATGCTCCAGGACCCTTGTCATCACAATGTGCCATGCGCTTTTCATCACAATGAACCACAACCTTGTCATCGCTATTCTCCATGAACCTTGTAATCACAATGCTCCATGCACTTCTCATCCATATGCTCTCTCTCATGAGATATCTCAATGTTCCATCACTAGTCACCACAATCCTCGATCACCCCTGTTATCACAATGTTCCATGACCCCTATCATCACAATGCTATATCCCCTTATCAGCAAAATGTTCCATGACCCCTGACATCACAATGTTCAATAACCCCTGTCATCAAAGTGCTCCATGACACTTTTCATCCCAAAGCTCCATGAACCATGGCATCACAATGTTCTATATCCCCTGTCATCAAAATATTCCATTACACTTTTCATCAAATTGCTGCATGACCCTGTCATCAAAATGCTCCCTGCAATTCTCATCACAATGCACCACACTCTTGTCAACAAAATGCTCCATGAACTATGTCATCACAAACTCCATGACCCTTGGCATCACAATGCTCCATGTCATTGTCATCACGATGCTCCATGAACCCTCTCATCACATTGCTCCATGCCCTTGTCATCACAAAGCTCTATGACACTTGTCATCACAATGCTCGATGCCCTACTCATCACAATGCTCCATGCCCTTGACATTACAATCGTCCATGACCCAAATATCACAGTGTTCCATGCCCTTCTCATCACAATGCTCCATATCCAATCTCATCACAATAATCCATGAAATATTTCAGACCAATGCTCAACGCCCTTCTCATCACAATGCTCCATTACCTCTGTCATAACAATGCTCCATGACCCGTGCCATCACAATGTTCCACGGCCTTGTCATCACAAGGCTCCAAATCATATGTAATCACAAAGCTCCATGCCCTTGTCATCACAAAGCTCCATGACACATGTCATCAGTATGTTCCATGGCCTTCTCATCAAAATGCTCCATGCCCTTGTCATCACAATGCTCCAAGACCCCTGTAGTCCCAGTGATCCATGCACCTTTTCATCAGAATGCTCCATGAGACTTGTCATCAAAATTCTCCATGGTCAACTCATCACAATGCTCCAGGACATTGTCATCACCATGCTCCATGCACTTGTCATCACAATGCTCCAAGACCCCTGTAATCACAATGCTCCCTGCCCCTTTTCATCAGAATGCTCCATGAGACTTGTCATCACAAGTCTCCATGGTCTTCTCATGACAACGCTCCAGGACCTTGTTATCACCATGCTCCATTCCCTTGTCATCACAATGCTCCATGACCCCTGTCATCACAATACTCTATGAATATATTCAGCCAAATGCTCCATGACATTCTCATCACAATGCTCCATGACCAATATCATCACAATGCTCCATGACCACTGTCATCACATCACTCCATGACACCTGACAACACAGTGATCCGGGACTCTTGTAATCATAATGCTCCAAGTCCCCTGTAATCAGAGTGATCCATGACCCCTGTCATCACAATAATCCATGAACATTTTCAGCCCAATGCTCCATGACCCTTGTCATCACAATGACCCATGCCCTTGTCATCCCAATGCTCCATGACCCCTGTATTCACAATGCTCCATGATGCTTTTCATCACAGTGCTCCATGACACCTGTCATCACAATGCTCCATGCCGTTGTCAGCAAAATGCTACATGACCCTGTCATCACAATGCTTCACGACATTGTCATGAAAATTTTCAATGGCCCTTGTCATCATAATGCTCCAAGCCCTAGTCATCACAATGCTCCATTATATTTGTCATCACAATCCTCCATTACATTTGGCATCACAATGCTCCATGCCATTGTCATCGCAATGGACCATGACATATGTCATCACAATGCTCCCAGACACCTGTCTTCACAATAATCCATGACCTTTTCATCACAATGATCCATGCCCTTGTCCTCACAATGCACCATGCCCACTGTCATCACAATAATCTATGAAACTTGTCAGACCAATGCTCCATGCACCTGTCATCACAATGCTCCATGCCCTTGTCCTCACAATGCTCCATGACCCCTTTCATCGCAATGCTCCATGACCCCAGTCATCACAATGCTTCATAACGTTTGTCATCACAATGGTCCCTGCCCGCATCATCACAAGGCTCTGTGACATTTGTAACCACAATGCTCCATGAACATTTCATCACAAATCTCTGTGACCCTTGTCATCACAATGCTCCATGTCTTTGTCAGAACAAGGCTCCATGACCATTGTCATCACGATGTGCCCCGGGCATTTCATCACAACGGTCCACAACCTTGTCATTGCAATGCTCCATAAACCTTTTAATCACAATGCTCCATGCTCTTCTCATCAAAATGCTCTCTCACCAGTGATATCACAGTGTTCCATCAGTAGTCATCACAATACACCCTCACCTCTGTAATCACAATGTTCCATGACCCTGTCATCACACTGCTACATCCGCTTATCATCACAAAGTTCCATGACCCCTGACATCACAATGTTCCATAACCCCTGTCATCAAAATGCTCCATGACCCTTTTCATCCCAAAGCTCCAAGAACCCTGACATCACAATGTTCTATAACCCCTGCCATAAAAATGTTCCATTACACTTTTCATCCATTTGCTGCATGACACGGTCATCAAAATGCTCCCTTCCCTTCTCATCACAATGCACCATGCCCTTGTCATCAAAATGCTCCATGACTTGTCATCACAAAGCTCCATGACCCTTGGCATCATAATGCTCCATGTCATTGTCATCACAATGCTCCATGAACCCTCTCATAACATTGCTCAATGCCCTTGTCATCACAAAGCTCCATGACATTTGTCATCACAATGCTCGATGCCCTTCTCATCACAATGCTCCAGGCACTTGTCATTACAATCCCGCATGACCCATGTATCATAGTGTTCCGTACCCTTGTCATCACAATGCTCCATGCCCACTCTCAACACAATAATCCATGAAACATTTCAGACCAATGTTCCATGCCATTCTCATCACAATGCTCCATTACCTCTGTCATAACAATGCACCATGACACCTGCCATCACAATGTTCCACGGCCTAATAATCACAAGGCTCCATGACACTTGTCATCACAATGCTGAAGGCCCCTGTAATCACAATGCTCCAAGCCCTTGTCATCACAAAGCTCCATGACGCATGTCATCAGAATGTTCCATGGCCTTCTCATCACAATGCTCCATGACCTTGTCATCCCAATGCTCCAAGACCCCTGTAAACACAATGCTCCATGCCCCTTTTCATCTCAATGCTCCATGAAGCCTGTCATCACAGTGCACCATGCCCATCATCATAATGCTTCAGGCTCTTGTCATCACAATGAAATCAATATTCTCCATGACCTCTGTCATCATAATGCTCCAAACACTTGTGATCACAATGTTCCATAACACTTATCATCACAACACCCCATGACGCTCATCATCACAGTTATCCATGGCCTTCTCATCACAATGCTCCATGATCTTTGTCATCACAATGCTCAATACACTTGTCATCAAAATGCTCCCTGACTCTTGTCATCAGTATGCTCCTTGAACCCTGTCATGACAAGGCTCCATGCCTTTTTCATCACAATAATCCATGCCTTTTTCATCACAATGCTCCAAGATCCCTGTAATCACAATGCTCCATGCCCTTGTCATCACAAAGCTCCATGACACATGTCATCAGAATGCTTCATGGCCTTCTCATCACAATACTCCATGTCATTGTCATCACAATGCTCCATGAACACTCTCATCACATTGCTCCATGCACTTATCTTCACAAAGCTCCATGACACATGTCATCAGAATGCTCCATGGCCTTCTCATCACAATGCTCCATGCCCTTGCCATCACAATGCTCCATTACACCTCTCATAACAATGCTCCATGACCCCTGCCATCACGATATTCCATGGCCTTGTCATCACAAGGCTCGATCACCCTGCTCATCACAATGCTCCAAGAACCCTGTAATCACAATGCTCTATGCCCCTTTTCATTTCAATGATCCATGAATCCTGTCATCACAATGCACCATGCCCATCATCATAATGCTTCATGCTATTGTCATCACAATGAAATCAAAATGCTCCATGACCTCTGTCATAACAATGCTCAAAACCCTTGTGATCACAATATTCTATAACACTTGTCATCACATTGACCCATGACGCTCGTCATCACAGTTATCCATGGTCTTCTCATCAGAATGTTCCATGACTTTTGTCATCACAATGCTCAATACACTTGTCTTCAAAATTCTCCCTGACACTTGTTTTATGTAAGCTCCTTGAAACCTGTCATGACAAGGCTCCATGCCTTTTTCATCACAATGATCCATGCCCTTTTCATCACAATGCTTCAAGACAACTGTAATCACAATGCTCCATGCCCTTGTCAACCCAATGCTCCATAACCCCTGTATACACAATGATCTGTGATGCTTGTCATCACAGTGCTCCATGACACCTGTCATCACAATGCTCCATGCCTTTGTCAACAAAATGCTACATGACCTTGTCATTACAATGCTCTATGTGCTTGTCATCACAATACTCCATGTCCATTGTCATCACAATCCTCCATGAAACTTGGGATCACATTGCTTTATGCCCTTGTCATCACAATGCTCCATGCTCCTTGAAATCAAAATGATCCATGACCTCTGTCATCACAATGCTCCAAACTCTTGTGATCACAATGTTCCATAACACTTGTCATCTCAACGCTCCATGATGCCTGTCATCACAATACTCCATGCCCTTTTCATCACAATGCTCCATGACCTTTGTCATCACAATGCTCAATACACTTGTCATCACAATGCTCCGTGACACTTGTCGTCAGAATGCTCCTTGAACCCTGTCACGAAAAGGCTCCATGCCTTTTCATCACAATGCCACATGCCGTTTACATCACAATGCTCCATTGAATTGTCATCAGAATACTCCAAAAGCTTGTCATCAGAATGCTCCATGAACCTTGTCATCACAAATCTCCATGCACTTGTCAGCACAATGCACCCTGACTCTTGTCATCACAATGCTCCAAGCCATTCTCATCACAATGCTCCATTACCTTTGTCATCAGAATCCTCCATGACACTTGGCATCCCAATGCTCCATGCCATTGTCAACACAATGGGCCATTACATATGTCATCACAATGCTCCCTGACACCTGTCTTCACAATACTGCATGACCTGGTCATCACAATGCTCCATGCCCTTGTCATCACAATGCACCATTCAAACTCTCATCGCAATAATTCATGAAACTTATTTGACCAGTGTTCCATGCCCTTGTGATCACAAAGCTCCATGACCCTTGTCATCACAATGCTCCGTGACTCCAGTCATCACAATGCTTCATGACCTTTGTCATCACAATGGTCCATGCCATTTTCATCAACAGTCTCTGTGACCATTTTAACCACAATGCTTCATGAACTTTTCATCTCAATGTTCTTTGACCCTTGTCATCAAAATGCTCTCTGCCTTTCTCAGCACAATGCTCCATGACCCTTGTCATCACAATGCTCCAGGCGCTTGTCAGCACAATCCTCCATGACACATGTCATCACAATGCACCATGCGCTTGTCATCACAGTGCTCCACCATCTTGTCATCACAGTGCTCCATAAAGCTTGTCATCACAATGTTCCATGCACTTCTCATCAAAATGCTCTCTCACCACTGATATCACAATGCTACATCACTATTTGTCACAATACTCCCTCACCCCTGTCATCACAATTTTCCATGACTCCTGTCATCACAATGCTACATGCACTTATCATCACAATGTATGATGACCCATGACATCACAATGTTCCATAACACCTGTCATCAAAATGCTCCATGACCCTTTTCATCAAAATGCTCCATGACCCCTGACATCACAATGTTCCATAACACCGGTCATCAAAATGTTCCATGACACTTTTCATTAAATTGCTCCATGACCCTGTCATCACAATGATCCCTGCCCTTGTCATCAAAATGCACAGCGCCCTTGCCATCAAAATGCTCCCTGACCTTTGTCATCACAAATATCCATGACCCTTGGCATCACAATGTTCATGTCATTGTCATCACACTGCTCCATGAACGCTCTCATCACATTGCTCCATGCACTTCTCTTCATAAAGCTCCATGACACATGTCATCAGAATGACCCATGGCCTTCTCATCACAATTCTCCATGCCCTTACAATCACAGAGCTCCATTAAACCTGTCATAACAATGCTCCATGACTCCTGCCATCACGATGTTCCATGGCCTTGTCATCACAAGGCTTCATGACCCTTCTCATCACAATGTTCCAAGACCCCTGTAATCACAATGCACTATGCCCCTTTTCATCTCAATGATCCATGAACCCTGTCATCACAATGCACAATGCCCATCATCATGCTTCATGCTATTGTCATCACAATGAAATCAAAATGCTCCATGACCTCTGTCATAACAATGTTCCAAACCCTTGTGATCACAATATTCCATAACACTTGTCATCACAATGCCCGATGACGCTCGTCATCACAATTATCCATGGTTTCTCATCACAATGCTCCATGACTTTTGTCCTCACAATCCTCAATACACTTGTCATCAAAATGCTCCCTGACACTTGTTGTCTGTATGCTCGTTGAACCCTGTCATGACAAGCCTCCATGCATTTTTCATCACAATGATCCATGCCCTTTTCATCACAATGCTCCAAGACCCCTGTAATCACAATGCTCCATGCCCTTGTCATCACAAAGCTCAATGACACATGTCATCAGAATGCTCCATGGCTTTCTGCTCACAATGATCCATGCCCTTGTCATTAAAATGTGCCAAGACCCCTGTAATCACAATGCTCCGTGCCCCTTTTCATTAGTATGCTCCATGAGACTTGTCATCACAAGGCTCCATGGTTTTCTCATCACAATGCTCCAGGACATTGTCATCACAATGCTTCACGACGTTGTCATGAAAATTCTCAATGGCCCTTGTCATCATAATGCTCCAAGCCCTAGTCATCACAATGCTCCATTATATTTGTCATCACAATCCTCCATTACATTTGGCATCAAAATACACCCTGCTATAGTCATCGCAATGGACCATGACCTATGTCATCACAATGCTCCCTGGCACCTGTCTTCAAAATACTCCATGACCTTTTCTTCACAATGATCCATGCCCTTGTCATCACAAGTACTATGTGCACTGTCATCACAATAATCTATGAAAATTGTCAGACCAATGCTCCATGCCCCTGTCATAACAATGCTCCATGCCCCTATCATCACAATGCTCCATGCCCTTGTCATCACAATGCTCCATTACTTGCCATCACAAAGCTTCATAATCCCTGACCCATGTATCACAGTGTTCCGTGCCGTTGTCATCACAATGCTCCATGCCCACTCTCATCACAATAATCCATGAAATATTTCAGACCAATGTTCCATGCCCTTCTCATCAAAATGCTCCATTACACCTGTCATAACAGTGCTTCATGAACCCTGCCATCACAATGATCCACGGCTTTGTCATCACAAGGCTCCATGACACTTGTCATCACAATGACCCATGACGCTCGTCATCACAATTATCCATGATCTTCTCATCACAATGTTCCATGATCTTTGTCATCACAATGCTCAATACACTTGTCATCACAATGATCCCTGACACTTGTCGTCAGTATGCTCCTTGAACCCTCTCATGAAAAGGCTGCATGCCTTTTTCATCCCAATGATCCATGCCCTTTTCATAACAATGCTCCAAGACCCCTGTAATCACAATGCTCCATGCCCTTGTCATCACAAAGCTCCATGACGCATGTCATCAGAATGCTCTATGGCCTTCTCATCACCATGATCCATGCCCTTGTCATCACAATGCTCCAGTAACCCTATAATCACAATGGTCCATGCCCCTTTTCAACAGAATGCTCCATGAGACTTCTCAACAAAAGTCTCCATGGTCTTCTCATCACAATGCTCCAGGACTTTGTCATCACCATGCTGCATTCCCTTGTCATCGCAATGCTCCATGACCAATATCATCACAATTCTCCATGACCACTGTCATCACAACACTCCATGACACCTGACTGCACAATTATCTGGGACTCTTGTCATCACAATGCTCCATTCCCTACTCATCACAATGCTCAATGACACTTGTCATCACAGTGATCATTGCCCTTGTCATCCCAATGCGCCATAACCCCTGTATTCACAATGCTCCATGACGCTTGTCATCACAGTGCTCCATGACACCTGTCATCACAGTGCTCCATGACACCTGTCATCACAATGCTCCATGCCTTTGCAGCAAAATGCTACATGACCTTGTCATTACAATGCTCGATGTCCTTGTCATCACAATACACCATTACCATTTTCATCACAATCCTCCATGAACCTTGGGATCACATTGCTTCATTCCCTTGTCATCACAATGCCCCATGCTCCTTGAAATCAAAATGATCCATGACCTCTGTCATCACAATGCTCCAAGCACTTGTGATCACAATGTTCCATAACACTTGTCATGACAACGCTCCATGATGCCTGTCATCACAATACTCCATGCCCTTGTCATCACAATGCTCCATGACATTTGTCATCACAATTCTCAATACACTTGTCATCACAATGCTCCCTGACACTTGTCGTCAGAATGCTCCTTGAATCCTGTCACGAAAAGGCTCCATGCATTTTCATCACAATGCCCCATGCCGTTTACATCACAATGCTCCATGCCATTGTCATCAAAATACTCCACAAGCTTGTCATCAGAATGTTTCATGACCCTTGTCATCACAATTCTCCATGCACTTGTCAACACAATGCTCTCTGACCCTTGTCATCACAATGCCCCAAGCCATTGTCGTCACAATGCTCCATTACCTTTGTCATCAGAATCCTCCATGACACTTGGCATCACAATGCTCCATGCCATGTTCATCACAATGGGCCATTACATATGTCATCACAATGCTCCCTGACGCCTGGCTTCACAATACTGCATGACGTGGACATCACAATGCTCCATGCCCTTGTTATCACAATGCTCCATGACCCCTGTCATCACAATTCTCCGTCACTCCAGTCATCACAATGCTCCATGACCTTCATCATCACAATGGTCCATTCCCTCATCATCACCAGTCTCTGTGACCTTTTTAACCACAATGCTCCTTGAACATTTGATCACAATGCTCTTTGACCCTTGTCATCAAAATTCTCTATGCCTTTCTCAGCACAATTCTCCATGAACCTTGTCACAACAATGCTCCATGCGCTTGTCAGCACAATGCTCCATGACACATGTCATCACAATGCACCATGCGCTTGTCATCACAGTGCTCCACCATCTTGTCATCACAATGCTCCATAGAACTTGTCATCACAATGCTACATGCACTTCTCATCAAAATGTTCTCTCACCACGGCTATCACTATGCTACCTCACTATTTGTCACAGTACTCCCTCATCCCTGTCATCACAATATTCCATGACTCCTGTCACCACAATGATACATGCACTTATCATCACAATGTTCGATGACCCCTGACATCACAATGATCCATAACACCTGTCATCAAAATGCTCCATGACCCTTTTCATCAAAATGCTCCATGACCCCTGACATCAAAATGTTCCATAACTCCTGTCATCAAAATGTTCCATGACACATTTCATACAATTGCTCCATGACCCTGTCATCACAATGCTCCCTGGCCTTCTCATCACAATGCACAACGCCCTTGCCATCAAAATGCTCCATGACCTTTGTCATCACAAAGATCCATGACCCTTGGCATCACAATGCTCCATGTCATTGTCATCACAATGCTCCATGAAGGCTCTCATCACATGGCTCCATGCCCTTGTCATCACAAAGCTCCATGACACATGTCATCAGAATGCTCCATGGCCTTCTCATCACAATGTTCCATGCCCTTGCCATCACAATGCTCCATTACCACTGTCATAACATTGCTCCATGACCCCTGCCATCCCGATATTCCATGGCCTTGTCATCACAAGGCTCCATCACCCTTCTCTTCACAATGTTCCAAGAACCCTGTAATCACAATGCTCTATGCCCCTTTTTATCTCAATGATCCATGAACACTGTCATCACAATGCACCATGCACATCATCATAATGCTTCATGCTATTGTTATCACAATGAAATCAAAGTGCTCCATGACATCTGTCATAGCAATGCTAAAAACCCTTGTGAATACAATATTCCATAACACTTGTCATCACAATGCCCCATGACGCTCGTCATCACGATTTTCCATGCTCTTCTCATCACAATGCTCCATGACCTTTGTCATCACAATGCTCAATACACTTGTCATCAAAATGCTCCCTGACACTTGTTGTCTGTATGCTCCTTGAACACTGTCATGACAAGGCTCCATGCCTTTTTCATCACAAAGATCCAAGCCCTTTTCATCACATTGCTCCAAGACCCATGTAATCACAATGCTCCACGCCCTTGTCATCACAAATCTCAATAATGCATGCCATGAGAATGCTCCTTTGTCTTCTCCTCAAAACGCTCCATGCCCTTGTCATCACAATGTGGCAAGACCCCTGTAATCACAATGCTCCATGCCCCTTTCCATCAGTATGCTCCATGAGACTTCTCATCACAAGGCTCCATGGTTTTGTCATCACAATGCTCCAGGACCTTGTCATCACAATGCTTCACGACATTGTCATGAAAATTTTCAATGGCCCTTGTCATCATAATGCTCCAAGCCCTAGTCATCAGAATGCTCCATTATATTTGTCATCACAATCCTCCATTACATTTGGCATCACAATGCTCCATGCCATTGTCATCGCAATGGACCATGACATATGTCATCACAATGCTCCCTGACACCTGTCTTCACAATACTCGATGACCTTCTCATCACAATGCTACATGCCCTTGTCATCACAATTCACCATGCCCACTGTCATCACAATAATCTATGAAACTTGTCAAACCAATGCTCCATGCCACTGTCATCACAATGCTCCATGCCCTTGTCCTCACAATGCTCCATGACCCCACTCATCACAATGATTCATAACGTTTGTCATCACAATGGTCCATGCCCACGTCATCACAAGGCTCTGTGACCTTTGTAACCACAATGCTCCATGAACATTTCATCACAATTCTCTGTGACCCTTGTCATCACAATGCTCCATGTCTTTGTCAGAACAATGCTCCATGACCATTGTCATCACAATGAGTGAAACGCATTTCATCACAACGGTCCACAACCTTGTCATTGCAATGCTCCATAAACCTTTTAATCACAATTCTCCATTCACTTCTCATCAAAATGCTCTCTCACCAGAGATATCACAGTGTTCCATCACTAGTCATCACAATACTCCCTCACCCCTGTAATCACAATGTTCCATGACCGCTGACATCACAATATTCCATAACCCCTGTCATCAAAATGCTCCATGACCCATTTCATCCCAAAGCTCCAAGACCCCTGACATCACAATGATCTATAAACACAGCCATCAAAATGTTCCATTACACTTTTCATCAAATTGCTGCATGACCCGGTCATCAAAATGCTCCCTGCCCTTCACATCACAATGCACCATGCTCTTGTCATCAAAATGCTCCATGACTTGTCATCACAAAGCTCCATGACCCTTGACATCACAGTGCTCTATGTCATTGTCATCACAATGCTCCATGAACCCTCTCATTATATTGCTCAATGCCCTTGTCATCACAAAGCTCTATGGCACTTGTCATCACAATGCTCGATGCCCTTCTCATCACAATGCTCCATGCCCTTGTCATTACAATCCTGCATGACCCATGTATCATAGTGTTCCGTACCCTTGTCATCACAATGCTCCATGCCCACTCTCATCACAATAATCCATGAAACATTTCAGACCAATGTTCCATGTCCTTCTCATCACAATGTTCCATTACCTCTGTCATAACAATGCACCGTGACCCCTGCCATCACAATGATCCACGGCCTAGTCATCACAAGGCTCCATGACACTTGTCATCACAATGCTGAAGGCCCCTGTAATCACAATGCTCCATGCCCTTGTCATCACAAAGCTCCATGACGCATGTCATCAGAATGTTCCATGGACTTCTCATCACAATGCTCCAAGACCCCTGTAAACACAATGCTCAGTGCCCCTTTTCATCTCAATGCTCCATGAACTCTGCCATCACAATGCACCATGCCCATCATCATAATGCTTCAGGCTATTGTCATCACAATGAAATCAATATTCTCCATGACCTCTGTCATCATAATGCTCCAAACCCTTGTGATCACAATGTTCCATAACACTTATCATCACAACACCCCATGACGCTCATCATCACAATTATCCATGGCCTTCTCATCACAATGTTCCATGATCTTTGTCATCACAATGCTCAAAACACTTGTCATCAAAATGCTCCCTGACACTTGTTTTTTGTATGCGCCTTGAAACCTGTCATGACAATGCTCCATGCCTTTTTCATCACTATGATCCATGTCCTTTTCATCACAATGCTTCCAAACCCCTGTAATCACAATGCTCCATGCCCTTGTCATCACAAAGCTCAATGACACATGTCATCAGAATGCTCCTTGGCCTTCTGATCACAATGCTCCATGCCCTTGTCATCACAATGTGGCAAGACCCCTGTAATCACAATGCTCCATGCCCTTTTACATCAGTATGCTCCATGAGACTTGTCATCACAAAGCCTTATGGTTTTCTTATCACAGTGCTCCAGGATATTTTCATCACAATTCTTCACGACCTCGTCATGAAAATTCTCAATGGTCCTTATCATCATAATGCTCTAAGCCCTAGTCATCACAATGCTCCATTATATTGGTCATCACAATCCTCCATTACATTTGGCATCACATAACTCCCTGCCATTGTCATCGAAATGGACCATGACATATGTCATCCCAATGCTCCCTGACACCTGTCTTCACAATACTCCATGAGCTTCTCTTCACAATGCTCCATGCCATTGTCATCACCATGCACTATGTCCACTGTCATCACAATAATCTATTAAACTTGTCAGACCAATGCTCCATGCCCCAGTCATAACAATGCTCCATGTCCCTGTCATCACAATGCTCCATGCCCTTGTCATTACAATGCTCTATGATTTTTCATCGCAAAGCTCCATGACCCATGACCCATGTATCACAGTGTTCCATGCCCTTGTCATCACAATGCACCATGCCACTCTGATCACAATACTCCATGAAATGTTTCAGACCAATGCTCCATGCCCTTCTCATCAAAATGCTCCATTACCCCTGTCATAACAATGCTCCATGACCCCTGCCATCACAATGTTACACGGCCTTGTCATCACAAGGCTCCATGAAACTTGTCATCACAATGCCCCATGACGCTCGTCATCACGATTATCCATGGTCTTCTCATCACAATGCTCCATGACCTTTGTCATCACAATGCTCAATACACTTGTCATCAAAATGCTCCCTGACACTTGTTGTCTGTATGCTCCTTGAACACTGTCATGACAAGGCTCCATGCCTTTTTCATCACAATGATCCATGCCCTTTTCATCACAATGCTCCAAGACCCATTTTATCACAATGCTCCACGCCCTTGTCATCACAAAGCTCAATGACTCATGCCATGAGAATGCTCCTTGGACTTCCCCTCAAAACGCTCCATGCCCTTGTCATCACAATGTGGCAAGACCCCTGTAATCACAATGCTCCATGCCCCTTTTCAAAAGAATGCTCCATGAGACTTCTCATCAAAAGTCTCCATGGTCTTCTCATCACAATGCTCCAGGACTTTGTCATCACCATGCTCCATTCCCTTGTCATCGCAATGCACCATGACCAATACCATCACAATTTTCCATGACCACTGTCAACACAACACTCCATGACACCTGACAACACAATGATCCGAGACTCTTGTCATCACAATGCTCCATTCCCTAGTCATCACAATGCTCCATGACACTTGTCATCACAATGATCCATGCACTTGTTATCCCAATGCTCCATAAACCCTTTATACAGAATGCTCTGTGATGCTTGTCATCACAGTGCTCCATGACAACTGTCATCACAATGCTCCATGCCTTTGTCAGCAAAATGCTACATGACTTTGTCATTACAATGCTCTATGCATTTCTCATCACAATACTCCATTTCCATTGTCATCACCATCCTCCATGAACGTTGGTTTCACATTGCTTCATTCCCTTGTCATCACAATGCTCCATGCTCCTTGAAATCAAAATGATCCATGACCTCTGTCATTACAATGCTCCAAGCCCTTGTGATCACAATGTTCCATAACACTTGTCATCACAACGCTCCATGATGCCTGTCATCACAATACTCCATGCCCTTTTCATCACAATGCTCCATGACCTTTGTCATCACAATGCTCAATACACTTGTCATCACAGTGCTCCCTGACACTTGTCGTCAGAATGCTCATTGAACCCTGTCACAAAAAGGCTCTATGCCTTTTCATCACAATGCCCCATGCCGTTTACTTCACAATGCTCCATTCCATTGTCATCAGAATACTCCACAAGCTTGTCATCAGAATATTCCTTGACCCTTGTCATCAGAAATCTCCATGCAATTGTCAGCACAATGCTCCCTGACCCTTGTCATCACAATGCTCCAAGCCAATGTCATCACAATGCTCCATTACCTTTGTCATCAGAATCCTCCATGACACTTGGCATCATAATGATCCATGCCATTGTCATCAAAATGGGCCATTACATATGTCATCACAATGCTCCCTGACACCTGTCTTCACCATACTGCATGACCTGACCATCACAATGCTCCATGCCCTTGTCATCACAATGTGCCATTCCAACTCTCATCGCAATAATTCTTGAAACTTATTTGACCAATGTTCCATGCCCTTCTGATCACAATGCTCCATGCCCTTGTTGTCACAATGCTCCATGACCCCTGTCATCACAATGCTCCGTGACTACAGTCATCACAATGCTTCATGATATTTGTCATCACAATGGTCCATGCCCTCATCATCAACAGTCTCTGTGACCATTTTAACCACAATGCTTCATGAACTTTTCATCTCAATGCTCTTTGACCCTTGTCATCAAAATTCTCTATGCCTTTCTCAGCACAATTCTCCATGACACTTTTCATCACAATGCTCCATGCGCTTGTCAGCACAATGCTCCATGACACATGTCATCACAGTGCACCATGCGCTTGTCATCACAGTGCTCCACCATCTTGTCATCACAATGCTCCATAAAACTTGTCATCACAATGCACCATGCACTTCTCATCAAAATGCTCTCTCACCACTGATATCACAATGCTACATCACTATTTGTCACAGTACTCCCTCATCCCTGTCATCACAATGTTCCATGACTCCTGTCACCACAATGCTACATGCACTTATCATCACAATGTTCGATGACCCCTGACATTACAATTTTCCATAACCCCTGTCATCAAAATGCTCCATGACACTTTCCATCAAAATGCTCCAAGACCCCTGACATCACAATGTTCCATAAGTCCTGTCATCAAAATGTTCCATGACACATTTCATCCAATTACTCCATAACCCTGTCATCACAATGCTCCCTGGCCTTCTCATCACAATGCACAACGCCCTTGCCATCAAAATGCTCCATGACCTTTGTCATCACAAAGATCCATGACCTTTGGCATCACAATGTTCCATGTCATTGTCATCACAGTGCTCCATGAACGCTCTCCTCACATGGCTCCATGCCATTGTCATCACAAAGCTCCATGACACATGTCATCAGAATGCTCCATGGCCTTCTCATCACAATGTTCCATGCCCTTGCCATCACAATGCTCCATTACCTCTGTCATAACATTGCTCCATGACCCCTGCCATCACGATATTCCATGGCTTTGTCATCACAAGGCTCCATCACCCTTCTCTTCACAATGCTCCAAGAAGCCTGTAATCACAATGCTCTATGCCCCTTTTCATTTCAATGATCCATGAACCCTGTCATCACAATGCACCATGCACATCATCATAATGCTTCATGCTATTGTCATCACAGTGAAATCAAAGTGCTCATTGACCTCTGTCATAGCAATGCTACCAAACCTTGTGAATACAATATTCCATAACACTTGTCATCACAATGCCCCATGACGCTCGTCATCACGATTATCCATGGTCTTCTCATCACAATGTTCCATGACCTTTGTCATCACAATGCTCAATACACTTGTCATCAAAATGCTCCCTGACACTTGTTGTCTGTATGCTCATTGAACACTGTCATGACAAGGCTCCATGCCTTTTTCATCACAATGATCCATGCCCTTTTCATCACATTGCTCCAAGACCCATGTAATCACAATGCTCCACGCCCTTGTCATCACAAATCTCAATGACGCATGCCATGAGGATGCTCCTTGGTCTTCTCCTCAAAATGCTCCATGGTCTTGTCATCACAATGTTCCAAGATCACTGTAATCACAAAGCTCCATGCCCCTTTCCATCAGTATGCTCCATGAGACTTGTCATCACAAGGCTCCATGGTTTTGTCATCACAATGCTCCAGGACCTTGTCATCACAATGCTTCACGACCTTGTCATGAAAATTTTCAATGGCCCTTGTCATCATAATGCTCCAAGCCCTAGTCATCACAATGCTCCATTATATTTGTCATCACAATTCTCCATTACATTTGGCATCACAATGCTCCATGCCCTTGTCATCACAATGCACCATGCCCACTGTCATCACAATAATCTATGAAACTTGTCAAACCAATGCTCCATGCCACTGTCATCACAGTGCTCCATGCCCTTGTCATAACAATGCTCCAAGACCCCTGTAATCACAATGCTCCATGCCCCTTTTCAACAGAATGCTCCATGAGACTTCTCATCCAAAGTCTCCATGGTCTTCTCATCACAATGCTCTAGGACTTGTCATCACCATGCTCCATTCCCTTGTCATCGCAATGCTCCATGACCAATATCATCACAATACTCCTTGACCACTGTCATCACAACACTCCATGACACCTGACAACACAATGATCCGGGACTCTTGTCATCACAATGCACCAAGACCCCTGTAATCACAAAGCTCCATGCCCTTGTCATCAAAAAGCTCAATGACACATGTAATCAGAATGTTCCATGGCCTTTTCATCAAATGCTCCATGCCTTTGTCATCACAATGCACCATGCACTTGTCAGCAAAATGCTCACTGACCCTTGTCATCACAGTGCTCCAAGCCATTGTCTTCACAATGCTCCATTACCTTTGTCATCAGAATCCTCCATGAAACTTGGCATCACAATGCTCCATGCCATTGTCATCACAATGGGCCATTACATATATCATCACAGTGCTCCCTGACAACTCTCTTCACAATAGAGCAAGACCTGGTCATCACAATTCTTCACGCCCTTGTCATCACAATGCTCCCTGACCCCTGCCATCACAATGTTCCACGGACTTGTCCTCACAATGCACCATGACCCTTGTCATCACAATGCTCCAAGACCCCTGTAATCACCATGCTCCATGCCCTTGTCATCACAATGCTCCATGACACACGTCATCAGAATGTTCCATGGCCTTCTCATCAAAAAGCTCCATGTCCTTTTCATCCCAATTCACCATGTCCAATGTCATCACAATAGTCTATGAAATTTGTCAGGCCAATGCTCGATGCCCCTGTCATCACAATGCTCAATGCCCTTGTCATCAAAATGCTCCATGACCCCTGTCATCACAATGCTCCGTGAATCCAGTCATCACAATGCTTCATAACGTTTGTCATCCGAACAGTCCATGCCCGCGTCATCACAAGGCTCTGTGACCTTTGTAACCACAATGCTCCATGAACTTTTCATCCCAATGCTCCGTGACACTTGTCATCACAATGCTCCATGCCTTTGTCAGAACAATGCTCCATGACCCTTGTCATCACAATGTGCCATGCGCTTTTCATCACAATGATCCACAACATTGTCATCGCTATGCTAAATAAACCATGTAATCACAATGCTCCATGCACTTCTCATCCAAATCTTCTCTCACATGAGATATCACAATGTTCCATCACTAGTCATCAGAATCCTCCCTCACCCCTGTTATCACAATGTTCCATGACCCCTCTCAACACAATTCTATGTCCCCTTATCATCACAATGTTCCATGACCCATGACATCACAATGTTCCATAACCACTGTCATCAAAATGCTCCATGACACTTTTCATCCCAAAGCTCCATGGCCCTTGGCATCACAATGTTCTATAACTCCTGTCATCAAAATGTTCCATTACATTTTTCATCAAATTTCTGCATGACCCAGTCATCAAAATGCTCCCTGCCTTTCTCATCACAATGCACCACACACTTGGCATCAAAATGCTCCATGACCTTTGTCTTCACAAATCTCCATGACACTTGGCATCACAATGCTCCATGTCATTGTCATCACAATGCTCCATGAACCCTCTCATCACATTGCTCCATGCCCTTGTCTTCACAAAGCTCCATGACACTTGTCATCGCAATGCTCGATGCCCTTCTCAACACAATGCTCCATGCCCTTGTCATTACAGTCCTGCATGACCCATATATCACAGTGTTCCGTTCCCTTGTCATCAGAATGCTCCATGCCCACTCTCATCACAATAATCCATGAAATATTTCAGAACAATGGTAAATGCCATTCTCATCACAATGCTCCATTACCTCTGTCATAACATTGATCCATGACCATTGCCAACACAATATTCCACGGCCTTGTCATCACAAGGCTCCATGACACTTTTCATCACAATGCTCCAAGACCCCTGTAATCACAATGCTCCATGCCCTTGTCAGCACAAAGCTCCTTGACACATGACATCAAAAAGTTCCATGGCCTTCTCATCACAATGCTCCATGCACTTGTCATGACAATGCTCCAAGACCCCTGTAATCACAATGCTCCATGCTACTTTTCATCTCAATGCACCTTGAAGCCTGTCATCAAAATGCACCATGCCCATCATCATAATGCTTCAGGCTATTGACATCACAATGAAATCAAAATTATCCATGACCACTGTCATCATAATGCTCCAAACCCCTGTGATCACAATGTTTTATAACACTAATCATCACAACACCCTCTGACGCTCATCATCACAATTATCCATGGTCTTCTCATCACAATGCTCCATGACCTTTGTCATCACAATTCTCAATACACTTGTCATCACAATGCTCCCTGACACTTGTCGTCAGTATGCTCCTTGAACCCTGTTAGGACAAGACTCCATGCCTTTTCATCACAATGATCCATGCCCGATTCATCACAGTGCTCCCAGACAACTAATCACAATGCTCCATGCCCTTCTCCTCACAATGCTCCATGCTTTTGTCATCACAATGCTCCAAGACCCCTGTAATCACAATGCTCCATGCCCCTTTTCATCAGAATGCTCCATGAGAGTTGTCATCACAAGTCTCCATGGTCTTATCATCACAATGCTCCAGAATCTTGTCATTAACATGCTCCATTCCCTTGTCCTCACAATGCTCCATGACCACTGTCATCACAATACTCCATGAATATTTTCAGCCCAAAGCTCCATGAAATTCTCATCACAATGCTCCATGACAAATATCATCAAAATGCTCCATGACCACTCTCATCACAACACTCCATGACACCTGACAACACAATGATCTGGGACTCTTGTCATCACAATGCGCCATTCCCTAATCATCACACTGCTCCATGAACCATGTCATCACAATACTCCATGAACACTTTCAGCCCAATGATCCATGACGCTTGTCATCACAATCATGCATGCACTTGTCAGCCCAATGCTCCATGACCCCTGTATTCACAATGCTACATGACGCTTGTCAAAACAGTACTCCATGACACCTGTCATCACAATGCTCCATGCCTTTGTCAGCAAAATGCTACATGACCTTTTCATTACAATGCTCTATGCGCTGGTCATCACAATAATCCATTACCATTGTCATCACAATCCTCCATGAAACTTGGGATCCCATTGCTTCATGCCCTTGTCATCACAATGCTCCATGATCCTTGAAATCAAAATGATCCATTACCTCTGTCATCACAATGCTCCAAACACTTGTGATCACAATGTTCCATAACACTTGTCATCACAACGCTCCATGATGCCTGCCATCACAACACTCCATGCCCTTTTCATCACAATGCTCCATGACCTTTGTCATCAGAATTCTCAATACACTTGTCATCACAATGCTCCCTGACACTTGTCGTCAGAATGCTCCTTAAACACTGTCACAAAAAGGTTCCATGCCTTTTTCATCACAAAGCCCCATGCCATTTTCATCAAAATTCTCCATGCCATTGTAATCAAAATACTCCACAAGCTTGTCATCAGAATGCTTCATGACCCTTGTCATCACAATTCTCCATGCACTTGTCAGCACAATGCTCCCTGACACTTGTCATCACAATACTCCTAGCCATTGTCATCACAATGCTCCATTACCTTTGTCATCAGAATCCTCCATGACACTTGGCCTCACAATGCTCCATGCCATTGTCATCACAATGGGCCATTACATATGTCATCACAGTGCTCCTTGACAACTTTATTCACAATACAGCAAGATCTGTTCATCACATTGCTCCATGCCCTTGTCATCACAATGCGCCATTCCAACTGTCATCGCAATACTCCATGAAACTTATTAGACCAATGCTACATGCCCCTGTCATCACAATGCTCCATGCCCTTGTTATCACAATGTTCCATGACCCCTGTCATCACAATGCTCTGTGACACAAGTCATCACAATTCTCCATGACCTTTGTCATCACAATGGTCCATGCCCTCATCATCAACACTCTCTGTGACCTTTTTAAGCACAATGCTCCATGAACATTTCATCAAAATGCTCTTTGACCCTTGTCATCACAATGCTCTATGCCTTTCTCAGGACAATGCTCCATGCCCTTGTCATAACATTGCTCCATGACCCCTGTCATCACAATGCTCCGTGACTCCAGTCATCACAATTCTTCAAAACATTTGTCATCACAATGGTCGATGCTCGCGTCATCAAAATGCTCTGTTTCCTTTGTAACCACAATGTTCCATGAACTTTTCATCACAATGCTCCGAGACCCTTGTCATCAAAATGCTCCATGCCTTTGTCAGAAAAATGCTCCTTGACCCTTGTCATCATAATGCTCCAAAATCCCTGTAATCACAATGCTCCATGCCCTTGTCATCACAAAGCACCATGACACATGTCATCAGAATGTTCCATGGCCTTCTCATCAAAATGCTCCCAGACCCCTGTAATCACAATGCTCAATGCCCCCTTTTCAAATCACTGGTCCATTAACCCTGTCATCAGAATGCAGCATGCCCATCATCATAATGCTTCCAGCTATTGCCAGCACAATGAAATCAAAATTCTCCATGACCTCTGTCATCACAATGCTCCATGTCCCCTGTCATCACAATACTCCATGAACATTTTCACCCCACTGCTCCATGACACTTGTCATCACAATGATCCATGCCCTTGTCATCCCAATTCTCCATGACCCCTGTATTCACAATGCTCTGTGACGCTTGTCATTACTGTGCTCCATGACACCTGTCATCACAATGCTTCATGCCTTTGTCAGCAAAATGCTACATTACCTTGTCATTACAATGCTCTATGTGCTTGTCATCACAATACTCCATTACAATTGTCATCACAATCCTTCTTGAACCTTTTGATCACATTGCTTTATGCCTTTGTCATCACAATACTCCATGCTCCTTGAAATCAAAATGATCCATGACTTCTGTCATCACAATGCTCCAAAACCTTGTGATCACAATGTTCCATAAAACTTGTCATCACAACGCTCCATGATGCCTGTCATCACAATACTCCATGCCCTTTTCATCAAAATGCTCCATGACCTTTGTCATCACAATGCTCAATACACTTGTCATCACAATGCTCCCTGACACTTGTCGTCAGACTGTTCCTTGAAACCTGTCACGAAAGGCTCCATGCCTTTTTCATCACTATGCCCCATGCCATTTTCATAACAATGCTCCATGCCATTTTCATCAAAATACTCCAAAAGCTTGTCATCAGAATGCTCCATGACCCTTGTTATCACAATTCTCCATGCACTTGTCAGCACAATGCTCCCTGACCCTTGTCATCACAAAGCTCTAAGCCAATGTCAACACAATGCTCTATTACATTTATCATCAGAATCCTCCATGACACTTGGCATCACAATGCTCCATGCTATTGTCATCACAATGGGTCATTACATATGTATTCACAGTGCTCCCTGATACCGCTCTTCACAATACTGCAAGACCTGGTCATCACAATGCTCCATGCCCTTGTCATCACAATGCGCCATTCCAACGGTCATCAAAATACTCCATGGAACTTATTAGAACAATACTCCATGCCCTTCTCATCACAATTCTCCATGCCCTTGTTATCACAATGTTCCATGACCCCTGTCATCACAATGCTCCGTGACTCCAGTCATCACAATGGTCCATGACCTTTGTCATCACAATGGTCCATGCCGTCATCATCAACAGACTCTGTGACCAATTTAACCACAATGTTCCATGAACATTTCATCATAATGCTCTTTGACACTTGTCATCACAATGCTCTATGCCTTTCTTATCACAGTGCTCCATGCCCTTCTCATCACAATGCTCCATGACCCCTGTCATCAAAATGCTCCGTGACTCCAGTCATCACAATTCTTCATAACATTTGTCATCAAAATGGTCAATGCCCGCGTCATCACAAGGCTGTGTTACCTTTGTAACCACAATGCTCCATGAAATTTTCATCACAATGCTCCATGACTCCTGTCATCACAATGCTCCATGCCTTTGTCAGAAAAATGCTCCATGACCCTTGTCATCACAATGGGTCACGCGCATTTCATCCCAACGGTCCAGAAATTTGTCATCGCAATGCTCCATAAAACTTGTAATCAAAATGCTCCATGCCCTTCTCATCACAATGCTCCATTACACCTGTCATAACAATGCTCCATGACCTCTGCCATCACAATGTTCCACAGCCTTGTCATCACAAGGCTCCATGACACTTTTAATCACAATGCTCCAAGACCCCTGTAATCAAAATGCTCCTTGCCCTTGTCATCATAAAGCTCCATGACACATGTCATCAGAATATTCCATGGCCTTCTCATCAAAATGCTCAATGTCCTTGTCATCACAATGCTCCCAGACCCCTGTAATCACAGTGCTCCATGCCCCTTTTCCTATCAATGGTCCATGAACCCTGACATCACAGTGCATCATGCTCATTATCATAATGCTTCTGGCTATTGTCAGCACAATGAAATCAAAATTCTCTATGACCTCTGTCATCACAATGCTCCATGACCCAAAGCATCACAATACTCCATGAACATTTTCATCACAATGCTCCATGACCCTTGTCATCACAATGATCCATGCCCTTCTCATCCCAATGCTCCATGACCCCTGTATTCACAATGCTCCGTGACAATTGTCATCAGAGTTCTCCATGACACCTGTCATCACAATGCTCCATGACTTTGTCAGCAAAAGGCAACATGACCTTGTCATTACAATGCTCTATGTGCTTGTCATCACAATACTCCATTACCATTGTCATCACAATCCTCCATGAAACTTTGGATCACATTGCTTCATGCCTTTGACATCACAATGCTCCATGCTCCCTGAAATCAAAATGATCCATGACCTCTGTCATCACAATGCTCCAAAACCTTGTAATCACAATGTTCCATGACACTTGTCTTCACAACGCTCCATGATGCCTGTCATCACAATAATCCATGGCCTTTTCATCACAATGCACCATGACCTTTGTCATCAAAATTCTCAATACACTTGTCATCACAATGCTCCCTGACACTTGTCATCACAATGCTCCTTGAACCCTGTCACCAAAGGCTCCATGACATTTTTATCACAAGGCCCCATGCCGTTTTCATCAAACTGATCGATGTCATTGTCATCAAAATACTCCACAAGCTTGTCATCAGAATGTTCCATGACCCTTGTCATCATAATTCTCCATGCACTTGTCAGCAAAATGCTCCCTGACCCTTGTCATCACAATGCTCCAAGCCATTGTCATCACAATGCTCCATTACCTTTGTCATCACAATCCTCCATGACACTTGACATCACAATGCTCCATGTCATTGTCATCACAATGGGCCATTACATATGTCATCACAATGCTCCCTGACACCTGTCTTCACAATACTGCATGACCAGGCCATCACAATCCTCCATGCCCTTGTCATCACAATGCTCCATGCCCTTCTTATCACAATGCTCCATGACCCCTGTCATCAAAATGTTCCGTGACTACAGTCATCAAAATGCTTCATGACCTTTGTCATCACAATGGTCCATGCCCTCGTCATCAACAGTCTCTGTGACATTTTTAACCACAATGCTCCATGAACTTTTCATCACAATGCTCTTTGGCCCTTGTCATCGCAATGCTCTATGCCTTTCTCAGCAAAATGCTCCATGACCATTGTCATCACAATGCTCCATGCGCTTGTCATCACAATGCTCCATGACACATGTCATCACAATGCTCCATGACCCCTGTCATCACAATGCTCCGTGACTCCAGTCATCACAATGCTTCATAACGTTTGTCATCTCAAAGATCCATGCCCATGTCATCACAAGGTTCTGTGACCTTTGTAACCACAATGCTCCATGAACATTTCATCACAATTCACAGTGACCCTTTTCATCACAATGCTCCATGTCTTTGTCAGAACAATGCTCCATGACCATTGTCTTCACAATGTGCCATGCGCATTTCATCACAACGGTCCACAACCTTGTCATTGCAATGCTCCATATACCTTGTAATCACAATGGTCCATGCACTTCTCATCAAAATGCTCTCTCACCAGAGATATCACAGTGTTCCATGACTAGTCATCACAATACACCCTCACCCCTGTAATCACAATGTTCCATGACTCAGTCATCACACTGCTACATCCCCTTATCATCACAGTGTTCCATGACCCCTGACATCACAATGTTCCATAACCCCTGTCATCAAAATGCTCCATGATCCTTTTCATCCCAAAGCTCCAAGACCCCTGACATCACAATGTTCTATAACACCTGCCATCAAAATATTCCATTACACTTTTCATCAAATTGCTGCATGGCCCGGTCATCAAAATGCTCCCTGCACTTCTCATCACAAAGCACCATGCCCTTGTCATCAAAATGCTCCATGACTTGTCATCACAAATCTTCATGACCCTTGGCATCACAATGCTCCATGTCATTGTCAGGACAATGCTCCATGAACCCTCTCATCACATTGCTCAATGCCCTTGTCATCACAAAGCTCCATGACACTTGTCATCACAATGCTCGATGCCATTCTCATCGCAATGCTCCATGCCCTTGTCATTACAATCCTGCATGACCCATGTATCATAGTGTTCCGTACCCTTGTCATCACAATGCTCCATGCCCACTCTCCTCACAATAATCCATCAAACATTTCAGACCAATGTTCCATGCCCTTCTCATCACAATGCTCCATTACCTCTGTCATAACAATGCACCATGACCCCTGCCATCACAATGTTCCACGGCCTAATCATCACAAGGTTCCATGACACTTGTCATCACAATGCTGAAGGCTCCTGTAATCACAATGCTCCTTGCCCTTGTCATCACAAAGCTCCATGACGCATGTCATCAGAATGTTCCATGGCCTTCTCATCACAGTGCTCCATGCCCTTGTCATCACAATGCTCCAAGACCTTTGTAAACACAATGATCCATGCCCCTTTTCATCTCAATGCTCCATGAACCCTGCCATCACAATGCACCATGCCCATCATCATAATGCTTCAGGCTATTGTCATCACAATGAAATCAATATTCTCCATGACCTCTGTCATCATAATGCTCCAAACACTTGTGATCACAATGTTCCATAACACTTATCATCACAACACCCCATGACGCTCATCATCACAATTATCCATGGTCTTCTCTTCACAATGCTCCATGATATTTGTCATCACAATGCTCAATACACTTGTCATCACAATGCTCCCTGACACTTGTCGTCCATATGCTCCTTGAACCCTGTCATGACAAGGCTCCATGCTTTTTCATCACAATGATCCATGCCCTTTTCATCACAATGCTCCAAGATCCCTGTAATCACAATGATCCATGCCCTTGTCATCAAAAAGCTCCATGACGCATGTCATCAGAATGCTTCATGGCCTTCTCATCATAATGCTCCATGCCCTTGTCATCACAATGCTCCAAGACCCCTGAAATCACAATGCTCCATCCCCCTTTTCATCAGAATGCTCCATGAGACTTGTCATCACAAGTCTCCATGGTCTTCTCCTCACAATGCTCCAGGACCTTGTCATCACCATGCTCCATTCCCTTGTCATCACAATGCTCCATGAACCCTGTCATCACAATAGTCCATGAACATTTTCAGCCCAATGCTCCACGACCTACTCATCACAATGCTCCGTGGCCAATATCTTCACAATGCTCCATGACCACTGTTATCACAACACTCCATGACAACTTACAACAAAATTATCTGGGACTCTTGTCATCACAATGCTCCATTCCCTAGTCATCACAATGCTCCATGATCCCTGTCATCACAACACTCCATAAACATTTTCAGCCCAGTGCTCCATGACCCTTGTCATCACAATGATCCATGCCCTTGTCATCCCAATGCTCCATGACCCGTGTATTCACAATGCTCCGTGACGCTTGTCATCACAGTGCTCCATGACACATGTCATCACAATGCTCCATGCCTTTGTCAGCAAAATGCTACATGACCTTTCCATTACAATGCTCTATGCGCTTGTCATCAAAATACTCCATTTCCATTGTCATCACAATCCTTCATGAACCTTGGGATCACATTGCTTCATGCCCTTGTCATCACAATGCTCCCTGCTCCTTGAAATCAAAATAATCCATGACCTCTGTCATCACAATACTCCAAACCCTTGTGATCACAATGTTCCATAACACTTGTCATCACAACGCTCCATGATGCCTGTCATCACAATAATCCATGCCCTTTTCATCTCAATGCTACATGAACTTTGTCATCAAAATTTTCAATACACTTGTCATCACAATGCTCCCTGACACTTGTCATCAGAATGCTCCTTGAACCCTGTCACGAAAAGGCTCCATGCCTTTTTCATCACAATGCCCCATGCCGTTTTCATCAAAATGATCCATGCCATTGTCATCAAAATACTCCACAAGCTTGTCATCAGAATGCTCCATGACACTTGTCATTACAATTCTCCATGCACTTGTCAGCACAATACTCCCTGACCCTTGTCATCAGAATGCTCCAAGCCATTGTCATCACAATCCTCCATTTCTTTTGTCATCAGAATCCTCCATGACACTTGGCATCACAATGCTCCATGCCATTGTCATCACAATGGGCCATTACATATGTCATCACAATGCTCCCTGACACCTGTCTTCACAATAGTGCATGGCCTGGTCATCACAATGCTCCATGCCGTTGTCATCACAATGTGCCATTCTAACTGTCATCACAATAATCCATGAAACTTATTAGACCAATGTTCCATGCCCTTGTCATTACAATGCTCCATGCCCTTGTTATCACAATGTTCCATGAACCCTGTCATCACCATGCTCCGTGACTCCAATCATCACAATGCTTCATGACCTCTGTCATCACAATGGTCCATGCCCTGGTTATCAACAGTCTCTGTGACATTTTTAACCACAATGCTCCATGAACTTTTCATCACAATGCTCTTTGACCCTTGTCATCACAATGCTCCATGTGCTTGGCAGCACAATGCTCCATGACACATGTCATCACAATGCACCATGTGCTTGTCATCACAGTGCTCCACAATCTTGTCATCACAATGCTCCATAAAATTTGTCATCACAATGCTCCATGCACTTCATATCAAAATGCTCTCTCACCACTGATATCACAATGCTACATCACTATTTGTCACAATACTCCGTCACTCCTGTCATCACAATGCTACATGCACTTATCATCACAATGTTCGATGACCCCTGACATCACAATGTTCCATAACACCTGTCATCAAAATGTTCCATGACACTTTTAATCAAATTGCTCAAAGACCCTGTCATCAGAATGTTCCCTGCCTTTCTCATCACAATGCACAACGCCCTTGCCTTCAAAATGCTCCATGACCTTTGTCATCACAAAGATACATGACCCTTGGCATCACAGTGCTCCATGTCATTGTCATCACAATGCTCCATGCACGCTCTCATCACATTGCTCCATGCCCTTGTCTTCACAAAGCTCCATGACACATGTCATCAGAATGATCCATGGCCTTCTCATCACAATGATCCATGCCCTTGCCATCACAATGCTCCATTACCACTGTCATAACAATGCTCCATGACACCTGCCATCACGATGTTCCATGGCCTTGTCATCACAAAGCTCCATGACCCTTCTCATCACAATGCTCCAAGAACCGTGTAATCACAATGCTCTATGCCCCTTTTCATCTCAATGATCCATGAACCCTGTCATCACAATGAACCATGCCCATCACCATAATGCTTCATGCTATTGTCATCACAATGAAATCAAATTGCTCCATGACCTCTGTCATAACAATGCTCCAAACCCTTGTGATCACAATATTCCATAACTCTTGTCATCACAATGCTCCATGATGCTCGTCATCACAATAATCAATGGTCTTCTCATCACAATGCTCCATGACCATTGTCATCACAATGCACAATACACTTGTCATCAAAATTCTCCCTGACACTTGTTGTCTGTATGCTCCTTGAACCCTGTCATGACAAGGCTCCATGCCTATTTCATCACAATGATCCATGCCATTTTCATCACAATGCTCCAAGACCCATGTAATCACAATGCTCCATGCCCTTGTCATCACAAAGCTTGATGACGCATGCCATCAGAATGCGCCTTGGTCTTCTCCTCACAATGATCCATGCCCTTGTCATCACAATGTTCCAAGACACTTTTCATCAGTATGCTCCATGAGACTTGTCATCACAAGGCTCCATGGTTTTGTCAGCACAATGCTCAAGGAACTTGTCATCACAATGCTTCACGACCTTGTCATGAAAATTCTCAATGGCCATTGTCATCATAATGCTCCAAGCCATAGTCATCACAATGCTCCATTATATTTGTCATCACAATTCTCCATTTCATTTGGCATCACAATACTCCCTGCCATTGTCATCGCAATGGACCATGACATACGTCATCACAATGCTCCCTGACACCGGTCTTCACAATACACCATGACCTTCTCTACACAATGATCCATGCCCTTGTCATCACAATGCACCATGTCCACTGTCATCACAATAAACTATGAATCTTGTCAGACAAATGCTCCATGCTCCTGTCATCACAATGCTCCATGCCCTAGTCATCACAATGCTCCAAGACCCCTGTAATCACAATGCTCCATGCCCCTTTTCATCAGAATGCTCCATGAGACTTGTCATGACAAGTCTCCATGGTCTTCTCATCACAATGCTCCTGGAACTTGTCATCACCATGCTCCATTCCTTTCTCATCACAATGCTCCGTGACCACTGTCATCACAATAATCCATGAATATTTTCAGCCCAATGCTCCAAGACGTATTCATCACAATGAACAATGGCCAATATCATCACAATGCTCCATGACCACTGTCCTCACAACACTCCATGACACCAGACAACACAATGATCCGCGACTCTTGTCATCACAATGCTCCATTCCATAGTCATCACAATGCTCCATGACACCTGTCATCACAACACTCCATGAACATTTTCAGCCCAATGCTCCATGACCCTTGTCATCACAATGATCCATGCCCTTGTCATCCCAATGCTCCATGACCCCTCTATTCACAATGCTCCGTGACGCTTGTCAACACAGTGCTCCATGACACATGTCTTCACAATGCTCCATGCCTTTGTCAGCAAAATGCTACATGACTTTGTCATTACAATGCTCTATGCGCTTGTCATCACAATACTCCATTTCCATTGTCATCATAATCCTGCATGAAACTTGGGATCACATTGCTTCATGCCCTCCTCCTCACAATGCTCCATGCTCCTTGAAATCAAAATGATCCATGACCTCTGTCATCACAATGCTCCAAACCCTTGTGATCACAATGTTCCATAACACTTGTCATCACAACGCTCCATGATGCCTGTCATCAAAATACTCCATGCTCTTTTCATCACAATGCTCCATGACCTTTGTCATCACAAGGATCCCTGACACTTGTCATCAGTATGCTCCTTGAACCCTGTCAGGAAACGTCTCCATGCCTTTTTCATCACAATGCCCCATGCCGTTTTCATCAGAATGCTCCATGCCATTGTCATCAAAATACTCCACAAGCTTGTCATCAGAATGCTCCATGACCCTTGTCATCACATTTCTCCATGCACTTGTCAGCACAATGCTCCCTGACCCTTGTCATCACAATGCTGCAAGCCATTTTCATCACAATGCTCCATTACCTTTGCCATCAGAATGATCCATGACACTTGGCATCCCAATGCTCCATGCCATTGTCATCACAATGGGCCATTACATATGTCATCACAATGCTCCCTGACACCTGACTTCAGAATACTGCAAGGCCTGGTCATCACAATGCTCCATGCCGTTGTCATCACTATGCGCCATTCTAACTGTCATCACAATAATCCATGAAACTTATTAGACCAATGTTCCATGCCCTTGTCATCACAATGCTCCATGCCATTGTTATAGGAATGCTCCATGACCCCTGTCATCACAATGCTCCGTGACTCCAATCATCACAATGCTTCATGACCTTTGTCATCACAATGGTCCATGCCCTGGTCATCAACAGTCTCTGTGACCTTTTTAACCACAATGCTCCATGAACTTTTCATCACAGTGCTCTTTGACCCTTGTCATCACAATGCTCCATGCGCTTGGCAGCACAATGCTCCATGACACATGTCATCACAATGCACCATGTGCTTGTCATCACAGTGCTCCACAATCTTGTCATCACAATGCTCCATAAAATTTGTCATCACAATGCTCCATGCACTTCTCATCAAAATGCTCTCTCACCACTGATATCACAATGCTACATCACTATTTGTCACAATACTCCGTCACTCCTGTCATCACAATACTACATGCACTTATCATCACAATGTTCGATGACCCCTGACATCACAATGTTCCATAACACCTGTCATCAAAATGTTCCATAACACTTTTCATCAAATTGCTCAAAGACCCTGTCATCAGAATGTTCCCTGCCTTTCTCATCACAATGCACAACGCCCTTGCCATCAAAATGCTCCATGACCTTTGTCATCACAAAGATCCATGACCCTTGGCATCACAGTGCTCCATGTCATTGTCATCACAATGCTCCATGCACGCTCTCATCACATTGCTCCATGCCCTTGTCTTCACAAAGCTCCATGACACATGTCATCAGAATGCTCCATGGCCTTCTCATCACAATGATCCATGCCCTTGCCATCACAATGCTCCATTACCACTGTCATAACAATGCTCCATGACACCTGCCATCACGATGTTCCATGGCCTTGTCATCACAAAGCTCCATGACCCTTCTCATCACAATGCTCCAAGAACCGTGTAATCACAATGCTCTATGCCCCTTTTCATCTCAATGATCCATGAACCCTGTCATCACAATGAACCATGCCCATCACCATAATGCTTCATGCTATTGTCATCACAATGAAATCAAATTGCTCCATGACCTCTGTCATAACAATGCTCCAAACCCTTGTGATCACAATATTCCATAACACTTGTCATCACAATGCCCCATGATGCTCGTCATCACAATTATCAATGGTCTTCTCATCACAATGCTCCATGACCATTGTCATCACAATGCTCAATACACTTGTCATCAAAATGCTCCCTGACACTTGTTGTCTGTATGCTCCTTGAACCGTGTCATGACAAGGCTCCATGCCTATTTCATCACAATGATCCATGCCATTTTCATCACAATGCTCCAAGACCCATGTAATCACAATGCTCCATGCCCTTGTCAACACAAAGCTCGATGACGCATGCCATCAGAATGTGCCTTGGTCTTCTCCTCACAATGATCCATAGCCTTGTCATCACAATGTTCCAAGACCCTTTTCATCAGTATGCTCCATGAGACTTGTCATCACAAGGCTCCATGGTTTTGTCATCACAATGCTCAAGGAACTTGTCATCACAATGCTTCACGACCTTGTCATGAAAATTCTCAATGGCCATTGTCATCATAATGCTCCAAGCCATAGTCATCACAATGCTCCATTATATTTGTCATCACAATTCTCCATTTCATTTGGCATCACAATACTCCCTGCCATTGTCATCGCAATGGACCATGACATATGTCATCACAATGCTCCCTGACACCGGTCTTCACAATACACCATGACCTTCTCTACACAATGATCCATGCCCTTGTCATCACAATGCACCATGTCCACTGTCATCACAATAAACTATGAATCTTGTCAGACAAATGCTCCATGCTCCTGTCATCACAATGCTCCATGCCCTTTTCATCACAATGCTCCATGACTTGTCATCACAATCCTCCATGACCCATGACACATGTATCACAGTGTTTCATGCCCTAGTCATCACAATGCTCCAAGACCCCTGTAATCACAATGCTCCATGCCCCTTTTCATCAGAATGCTCCATGAGACTTGTCATGACAAGTCTCCATGGTCTTCTCATCACAATGCTCCTGGACCTTGTCATCACCATGCTCCATTCCCTTCTCATCACAAAGCTCCGTGACCACTGTCATCACAATAACCCATGAATATTTTCAGCCCAATGCTCCAAGACCTATGCATCACAATGATCAATGGCCAATATCATCACAATGCTCCATGACCACTGTCCTCACAACACTCCATGACACCAGACAACACAATGATCCGCGACTCTTGTCATCACAATGCTCCATTCCATAGTCATCACAATGCTCCATGACACCTGTCATCACAACACTCCATGAACATTTTCAGGCAAATGCTCCATGACCCTTGTCATCACAATGATCCATGCCCTTGTCATCCCAATGCTCCATGACCCCTCTATTCACAATGCTCCGTGACGCTTGTCAACACAGTGCTCCATGACACATGTCATCACAATGCTCCATGCCTTTGTCAGCAAAATGCTACATGACTTTGTCATTACAATGCTCTATGCGCTTGTCATCACAATACTCCATTTCCATTGTCATCACAATCCTGCATGAAACTTGGGATCACATTGCTTCATGCCCTCCTCCTCACAATGCTCCATGCTCCTTGAAATCAAAATATACCATGACCTCTGTCATCACAATGCTCCAAACCCTTGTGATCACAATGTTCCATAACACTTGTCATCACAACGCTCCATGATGCCTGTCATCAAAATACTCCATGCTCTTTTCATCACAATGCTCCATGACCTTTGCCATCACAAGGATCCCTGACACTTGTCATCAGTATGCTCCTTGAACCCTGTCAGGAAAAGTCTCCATGCCTTTTTCATCACAATGCCCCATGCCGTTTTCATCAGAATGCTCCATGCCATTGTCATCAAAATACTCCACAAGCTTGTCATCAGAATGCTCCATGACCCTTGTCATCACATTTCTCCATGCACTTGTCAGCACAATGCTCCCTGACCCTTGTCATCACAATGCTGCAAGCCATTGTCATCACAATGCTTCATTACCTTTGCCATCAGAATGATCCATGACACTTGGCATCACAATGCTCCATGCCATTGTCATCACAATGGGCCATTACATATGTCATCACAATGCTCCCTGACACCTGACTTCAGAATACTGCATGGCCTGGTCATCACAATGCTCCATGCCGTTGTCATCACTATGCGCCATTCTAACTGTCATCACAATAATCCATGAAACTTATTAGACCAATGTTCCATGCCATTGTCATCACAATGCTCCATGCCATTGTTATAGCAATGCTCCATGACCCCTGTCATCACAATGCTCCATGACTCCAATCATCACAATGCTTCCTGACCTTTGTCATCACAATGGTCCGTGCCCTGGTCATCAACAGTCTCTGTGACCTTTTTAAACACAATGCTCCATGAACTTTTCATCACAATGCTCTTTGACCCTTGTCATCACAATGCTCCATGCGCTTGGCAGCACAATGCTCCATGACACATGTCATCACAATGCACCATGTGCTTGTCAGCACAGTGCTCCACAATCTTGTCATCACAATGCTCCATAAAATTTGTCATCACAATGCTCCATGCACTTCTCATCAAAATGCTCTCTCACCACTGATATCACAATGCTACATCACTATTTGTCACAATACTCCGTCACTCCTGTCATCACAATGTTACATGCACTTATCATCACAATGTTCGATGACCCCTGACATAACAATGTTCCACAACACCTGTCATCAAAATGTTCCATGACACTTTTCATCAAATTGCTCAAAGACCCTGTCATCAGAATGTTCCCTGCCTTTCTCATCACAATGCACAACGCCCTTGCCATCAAAATGCTCCATGACCCATGGCATCACAATGCTCCATGTCATTGTCATCACAATGCTCCATGCACGCTCTCATCACATTGCTCCATGCCCTTGTCTTCACAAAGCTCCATGACACATGTCATCAGAATGCTCCATGGCCTTCTCATCACAATGATCCATGCCCTTGCCATCACAATGCTCCATTACCACTGTCATAACAATGCTCCATGACCCCTGCCATCACGATGTTCCATGGCTTGTCATTACAAAGCTCCATGACCCTTCTCATCACAATGCTCCAAGAACCCTGTAATCACAATGCTCTATGCCCCTTTTCATCTCAATGATCCATGAACCCTGTCATCACAATGCACCATGCCCATCATCATAATGCTTCATGCTATTGTCATCACAAGGAAATCAAATTGCTCCATGACCTCTGTCATAAAAATGCTCCAAACCCTTGTGATCACATTATTCCATAACACTTGTCATCACAATGCCCCATGATGCTCGTCATCACAATTATCAATGGTCTTCTCATCACAATGCTCCATGACCATTGTCATCACAATGCTCAATACACTTGTCATCAAAATGCTCCCTGACACTTGTTGTCTGTATGCTCCTTTAACCCTGTCATGACAAGGCTCCATGCCTATTTCATCACAATGATCCATGCCATTTTCATCACAATGCTCCAAGACCCGTGTAATCACAATGCTCCATGCACTTGTCATCACAAAGCTCGATGACGCATGCCATCAGAATGCGCCTTGGTCTTCTCCTCACAATGCTCCATGCCCTTGTCATCACAAGGTTTCAAGACACTTTTCATCAGTATGCTCCATGAGACATGTCATCACAAGGCTCCATGGTTTTGTCATCACAATGCTCAAGGAAATTGTCATCACAATGCTTCACGACCTTGTCATGAAAATTCTCAATGGCCATTGTCATCATAGTGCTCCAAGCCATAGTCATCACGATGCTCCATTATATTTGTCATCACAATTCTCCATTTCATTTGGCATCACAATACTCCCTGCCATTGTCATCGCAATGGACCATGACATATGTCATCACAATGCTCCCTGACACCTGTCTTCACAATACACCATGACCTTCTCTACACAATGATCCATGCCCTTGTCATCACAATGCACCATGTCCACTGTCATCACAATAATCTATGAATCTGGTCAGACAAATGCTCCATGCTCCAGTCATCACAATGCTCCATGCCCTTGTCATCACAATGCTCCATGACTTGTCATCACAATCCTCCATGACCCATGACACATGTATCACAGTGTATCATGCCCTAGTCATCACAATTCTCCAAGACCCCTGTAATCACAATGCTCCATGCCCCTTTTCACCAGAATGCTCCATGAGACTTGTCATGACAAGTCTCCATGGACTTCTCATCACAATGCTACTGGACCTTGTCATCACCATGCTCCATTCCCTTCTCATCACAATGATCCATGACTCCTGTCATCACAATAATCCATGAATATTTTCAGCCCAATGCTCCAAGACCTATTCATCACAATGCTCCATGGCCAATATCATCACAATGCTCCATGACCACTGTCCTCACAACACTCCATGACACCCGACAACACAATGATCCGTGACTCTTGTTATCACAATGCTCCATTCCATAGTCATCACAATGCTCCATGACACCTGTCATCACAACACTCCATGTACATTATCAGCGCAGTGCTCCATGACCCTTGTCATCACAATGATCCATGCCCTTGTCATCCCAATGCTCCATGACCCCTGTATTCACAATGCTCCGTGACGCTTGTCATCACAGTGCTCCATGACACATGTCATCACAATGCTCCATGCCTTTGTCAGCAAAATGCTACATGACTTTGTCATTACAATGCTCTATGCGCTTGTCATCACAATACTCCATTTCCATTGTCATCACAATCCTCCATGAAACTTGGGATCACATTGCTTCATGTCCTCCTCCTCACAATGCTCCATGCTCCTTGAAATCAAAATGATGCATGACCTCTGTCATCACAATGCTCCAAACCATTGTGATCACAATGTTCCATAACACTTGTCATCACAACGCTCCATGATGCCTGTCATCACAATACTCCATGCCCTTTTCATCACAATGCTCCATGACATTTGTCATCACAATTTTCTATAAACTTGTCATCACAATGCTCCATGACACTTGTCATCAGAATGCTCCTTGAACCCTGTCACGACAAGGCTTCATGCCTTTTTCATCACAATGCCCCATGTCGTTTTCATCAAAATGCTCCATGCCATTGTCATCAAAATACTCCACAAGCTTGTCATCAGAATGCTCCATGACACATGTCATTACAATTCTCCACGCACTTGTTAGAACAATGCTCCCTGACCCTTGTCATCACAATGCTCCAAGCCATTGTCATCACAATGCTCCATTACTTTTGTCATCAGAATCCTCCATGACACTTGGCATCACAATGCTCCATGCCATTGCCATCACAATGGCCCTTTACATATGTCATCACAATGCTCCCTGACACCTGTCTTCACAATACTGCATGGCCTGGTCATCACAATGCTCCATGCCGTTGTCATCACAATGCACCATTCTAACTGTCATCACAATAATCCATGAAACTTATTAGCCCAATGTTCCATGCCCTTGTCATCACAATGCTCCATGACCCCTGTCATCACAATGCTCCGTGACTCCAATCATCACAATGCTTCATGACCTTTGTCATCACAATGGTCCATGCCCTGGTCATCAACAGTCTCTGTGACCTTTTTAAACACAATGTTCCATGAACTTTTCATCACAATGCTCTTTACCCTTGTCATCACAATGCTCCATGCGCTTGGCAGCACAATGCTCCATGACACATGTCATCACAATGCACCATGTGCTTGTCATCACAGTGCTCCACAATCTTGTCATCACAATGCTCCATAAAATTTGTCATCACAATGCTCCATGCACTTCTCATCAAAATGCTCTCTCACCACTGATATCACAATGCTAAATCACTATTTGTCACAATACTCCATCACTCCTGTCATCACAATGCTACATGCACTTATCATCACAATGTTCGATGACCCCTGACATCACAATGTTCCATAACACCTGTCATCAAAATGTTCCATGACACTTTTCATCAAATTGCTCAAAGACCCTGTCATCAGAATGTTCCCTGCCTTTCTCATCACAATGCACAACGCCCTTGCCATCAAAATGCTCCATGACCTTTGTCATCACATAGATCCATGACCCTTGGCATCACAATGCTCCATGTCATTGTCATCACATTGCTCCATGCCCTTGTCTTCACAAAGCTCTATGACACATGTCATCATAATGCTCCATGGCCTACTCATCACAATGATCCATGCCCTTGCCATCACAATGCTCCATTACCACTCTCATAACAATGCTCCATGACCCCTGCCATCACGATGTTCCATGGCCTTGTCATCACAAAGCTCCAAGACCCTTCTCATCACAATGCTCCAAGAACCCTCTAATCGCAATGCTCTATGCCCCTTTTCATCTCAATGATCCATGAACCTTGTCATCACAATGCACCATGCCCATCATCATAATGCTTCATGTTATTGTCATCACAATGAAATCAAATTGCTCCATGACCCCAGTCATCACAATGCTCCGTGACGCCAGTCAACACAATGCTTCATAAGATTTGTCATCACAATTGTCCATGCCCGCGTCATCACTAGGCTCTGTGACTTTTGTAACCACAATGCTCCATGAACTTTTCATCACAGTGCTCCGTGACACTTGTCATCACAATGCTCCATGCCTTTGTCAGAAAAATGCTCCATGACCCTTGTCATCACAATGTGCCATGTGCTTTTCATCACAACGGTCCACATATTTGTCATAGCAATGCTCCATAAACCCTGTAATCACAATGCTCTATGCCCCTTTTCATCTCAATGAACCATGAACCCTGTCATCACAATGCACATTCCCATCATCATAATGCTTCATGCTATTGCCATCACAATGAATTCAAAATGCTCCATGATCTCTGTCATAACAATGCTCCAAACCCTTGGGATCATAATATTCCATAACACTTGTCATCACAGTGCCCCATGACACTCGTCATCACAATTATCCATGGCCTTCGCATCACAATGCTCCATGACATTTGTCATCACAATGCTCAATACACTTGTCATCAAAATGCTCCCTGACACTTGTTTTCTCTATGCTCCTTGAACCCTGTCATGACAAGGCTCCATGCCTTTTTCATCACTATGATCCATTCCATTTTCATCACAATGCACCAAGACCCCTTTAAACACAATGTTCCATGCCCTGGTCTTCACATAGCTCAATGAAACATGTCTTCAGATTGCTCCTTGGCCTTCTCCTCACAATGATCCATGCCCATGTCATCACAATGTTCCAAAACCCCTGTAATCACAATGGTCCATGCCCCTTTTCATGAGTATGCTCCTTGAGATTTGTCCTCACAAGTCTATATGGATTTCTCATCACAATGCTCCAGGACATTGCCATCACAATGCTTCACGACCTTGCAATGAAAATTCTCAATGGCCCTTTTCATCATAATGCTCCAAGCCCTAGTCATCACAATGCTCCATTTTATTTGTCATCAAAATCCTCCATTACATTTGGCATCACAATGCTCCCTGCCAATGTCATTGCAATGGACCATGACATATGTCATCACAATGCTCCATGACACCTGTCTTCACAATACTCCACGGCCTTCTCATCACAATGATCCATGCCCTTGTCATCACAATGCACCATGTCCACTGTCATCAAAATAATCTATGAAATTTGTCAGACCAATAGTCCATGCCCCTGTCACCACAATGCTCCATGCCCTTGTCATCACAATGCTCCATGACCCATGTCATCACAATGTTCCATGCCCTTGTCATCAAAATGCTCCATGACCCCTGTCATCACAATGCTCCGTGACTCCAGTCATCACAATGCTTCATAACATTTGTCATCACAGTGGTCCATGCCCACATCAGCAAAAGGATCTGTGACCTTTATAACCACAATGCTCCATGAACTTTTCATCACAATGCTCTGTGACCTTTGTCATCAACATGCTCCATGACTTTGTCAGAAAAATGCTCCTTCACCCTTGTCATCACAATGTGCTACGCGCTTTTCATCACAACGGTCCACAAATTTGTCATGGTAATGCTCCATAAACCTTGTAATCACAATGCTCGATGCCCTTCTCATCACAATGCTCCATTACCCCTGTCATAACAATTCTCCATGACCCCTGCCATCACAATATTCCACAGCCTTGTCATCACAAGGCTCCATGACACTTGTCATCACAATGCTCCAAGACCCCTGTAATCACAATGCTCCATGCTCTTGTCATCACAAAGCTCCATGACACATGCCATCAGAATGTTCCATGTCCTTCTCATCAAAATGCTCCATGCCCTTGTCATCACAGTGCTCCAAGACCCCTGTAATCACAATGCTCCATGCCCCTTTTCATCTCAATGCTCCATGAACCCTGTCATCACAATGCACCATGCCCATCATCATAATGCTTCCGGCTATTGTCAGCAAAATGAAATCAAAATGCTCCATGACCTCTGTCATCACAATACTCCATGAACATTTTCAGCCCAATGCTCCATGACCGTTGTCATCACAATGATCCATGCCCTTGTCATCCCAATGCTCCATAACCCCTGTATTCACAATGTCCCGTGACGCTTGTCATCACAGTGCTCCATGACACATGTCATCACAATGCTCCCTGACTTTGTCAGGAAAATGCTATATGACCTTGTCATTACAATGCTCTATGCACATGTCATCACAATACTCCATTACCATTGTCATCACAATCCTCCATGAACCTTGGTATCACATTGCTTCATGCCCTTGTAATCACAATGCTCCATGCTCCTTGAAATCAAAATGATCCATGACCTCTGTCATCACAATGCTCCAAACCCTTGTGATCACAATGTTCCATAATACTTGTCATCACAACGCTCCATGATGCCTGTCATCACAATACTCCATGCACTTTTCATCACAATTCTCCATGACCTTTGTCATCACAATTCTCAATACATTTGTCATCACAAAGCTCCCTGACACTTGTCGTCAGAATGCTCCTTGAAACCTGTCATGAAAAGGCTCCATGCCTTTTTCAACACAATGCCCTATGCTGTTTTCATCACAGTGCTCCACGCCACTGTCATCAAAATTCTCCACAAGCTTGTCATGAAAATGCTCCATGACCCTTGTCATCACAATTCTCCATGCACTTGTCAGCACAATGCTCTCTGACCCTTGTCATCTCAATGTTCCAAGCCATTGTCATCACAATGCACCATTATCTTTGTCATCAGAATCCTCCCTGACACTTGGCATCACAATGCTCCATGCCATTGTCATCACAATGGGCCATTACATATGTCAACACAATGCTCCCTGACACCAGTCTTCACAATACTGCATGACCTGGTTATCACAATGCTCCATGCACTTGTCAACACAATGCACCATTCCAACAGTCATCGTAATAATCCATGAAACTTATTAGACCAATGCTCCATGCCCTTGTCATCACAATGCTCCATGACCCTTGTCATCAGAATGCTCCATAAACTTTTCATCACAATACTCTTTGATCCTTGTCATCACAATTCTCTATGCCTTTCTCAGCACGATGCTCCATGACACATGTCATCACAATGCACCATGTGCTTGTCATCACCGTGCTCCACAATCTTGTCATCACAGTGCTCCATAAACCTTCTCATCACAATGCTCCATGCACTTGTCATCAAAATGCTCTTTCACCACAGATATCACAATGTTATATCACTATTCGTCAAAATACTCCCTCACACCTGTTATCTCAATGTTCCATGACTCCTGTCATCACAATGCTACATGCAATTTCATCACAATGTTCGATGACCACTGACATCACAATGCTCCATAACCCCTCTCATCAAAATGCTCCATGACCCTTTTCAACAAAATGCTCTATGACCCCTGACATCACAGTGTTGCATAACACCTGTCATCAAAATGTTCCATGACCCTTTTCATCAAATTGCTCCATGACCTTGTCATCACAATGTTCCCTGCCCTTCTCATCACAATGCACAACGCACTTGTCATCAAAATGCTCCATGAACTTTGTCATCATAAAGATCAATGACACTTGGCATCACAGTGCTCCATGTCATTGTCATCACAATGCTCTATGAACACTCTCATCACATTGCTCCATGCCCTTGTCATCACAAAGCTCCAGGACACATGTCATCAGAATGCTCCATGGCCTTCTCATCACAATGCTCTATGTGCTTGCCATCACAATGCTCCATTACCCCTGTCATAACAATGCTCCATGACACCTGCCATCACGATGTTCTGTGGCCTTGTCATCACAAGGCTCCATGACCCTTCTCATCACAATGCTCCAAGACCAATGTAATCACAATGCTCCATGCCTCTTTACATCTCAATGATCCATGAACCCTGTCATCACAATGCACCATGCCCATCATCATAATGCTTCATGCTGTTGTCATCACAATGAAATCAAATTGCTCCATGACCTCTGTCATAACAATGCTCCAAACCCTTGTGATCACAATATTCCATAACACTTGTCATCACAGTGCCCCATGACACTCGTCATCACAATTATCCATGGCCTTCTCATCACAATGCTCCATGACCTTTCTCATCACAATGATCAACACACTTGTCATCAAAATGCTCCTTGACACTTGTTGACTGTATGCTCCTTGAACCCTGTCATGACAAGGCTCCATGCCTTTTTCATCACAATGATCCATGCCCTTTTCATCACAATGCTCCAAGACCCATTTAAACACAATGCTCCATGCCCTTGTCATCACAAAGCTCGATGACACATGCCATCAGAATGTTCCATGTCCTTCTCATCAAAATGCTCCATGCCCTTGTCATCACAGTGCTCCAAGACCACTGTAATCACAATGCTCCATGCCTCTTTTCATCTCAATGCTCAATGATCCCTGTCATCAAAATGCACCATGCCCATCATCATAATGCTTCCGGCTATGGTCAGCACAATGAAATCAAAATTCTCCATGATCCCTGTCATCACAATACTCCATGAATATTTTCAGCCCAATGCTCCATGACCCTTGACATCACAATGATCCATGCCCTTGTCATCGCAATTCTCCATGACCCCTGTATTCACAGAGCTCCGTGACGCTTGTCATCACAGTGCTCCATGACACATATCATCACAATGCTCCATGACTTTGTCAGCAAAAGGCTACATGACCTTGTCATTACAATGCTCTATGCACTTGTCATCACAATACTCCATTACGACTGTCATCAAAATCCTCCATGAAACTTGGGATCACATTGCTTCATGCCCTTGTAATCACAATGTTCCATGCTCCTTGAAATCAAAATGATCCATGACCTCTGTCATCACAATGCTCCAAACACTTGTGATCACATTGTTCCATAACACTTTTCATCACAATGCTCCATGATGCCTGTCATCACAATACTCCATGCCCTTTTCATCACAATGCTCCATGACCTTTGTCATCACAATTCTCAATACACTTGTCATCACAATGCTCCCTGACACTTGTCGTCAGAAGGCTCCTTGAACCCTGTCAGGAAAAGGCTCCTTGCCTTTTTCATCACAAAGCCCCATGCCGTTTTCATCACAGTGCTCCACGCCACTGTCATCAAAATACTCCACAAGCTTGTCATGAGTATTCTCCATGACCCTTGTCATCACAATTCTCCATGCACTTCTCAGCACAATGCTCCCTGACCCTTGTCATCTCAATGCTCCAAGCCATTGTCATCACAATGCACCATTACCTTTGCCATCAGAATCTTCCATGACACTTGGCATCACAATGTTCCATGTCATTGTCATCACAATGGGCCATTACATATGTCAACACAATGCTCCCTGACACCAGTCTTCACAATACTGCATGACATGGTCATCACAATGCTCCATGCCCTTGTCACCACAATGCACCATTCCAACAGTCATCACAATAATCCATGAAACTTATTAGACCAATGCTCCATGCCCTTGTCATCACAATGCTCCATGACCCATGTCATCACAATGCTCCATGAACTTTTCATCACAATGCTCTTTGATCCTTGTCATCACAATTCTCTATGCCTTTCTCAGCACAATGCTCCATGACCCTTGTCATCACAATTCTCCATGCGCTTGTCAGCACGATGCTCCATGACACATGTCATCAAAATGCACCATGCGCTTGTCATCACAGTGCTTCCCAATCTTGTCATCACAGTGCTCCATAAACTCTGTCATCACAATGCTCCATGCACTTCTCATCAAAATGCTCTCTCACCACAGATATCACAATGTTACATCACTATTCGTCACAGTACTCCCTCACCCCAGTTATCACAGTGTTCCATGACTCCTGTCATCAAAATGCTACATGCACTTATCATCACAATGTTCAATGACCCCTGATATCACAATGCTCCATAACCCCTGTCATCAAAATGCTCCATGACGCTTTTCATAAAAATGCTCCATGACCCCTGGCATCACAATGTTCCATAACCCCTGTCATCAAAATATTCCATGACACTTTTCATCAAATTGCTCCATGACCCTGTCATCACAATGCTCCCTGCCCTTCTCATCACAATGCACAACACACTTGTCATAAAAATACTCTATGACCTTTGTCATCAGAAAGATCCATGACCCTTGGCATCACAATGCTCCATGTCATTGTCTTCACAGTGCTCCATGAAAGCTCTCATCAAATTGTTCCATGCCCTTGTCACCACAAAGCTCCATGACACATGTCATCAGAATGCTCCATGGCCTTCTCATCACAATGCTCTATGCGCTTGCCATCACAATGCTCCATTACCCCTGTCATAACAATCCTCCATGACACCTGCCATCACGATGTTCCGTGGCCTTGTCATCACAAGGCTCCATGACCCTTCTCATCACAATGCTCCAAGACCCCTGTAATCACAATGCTCCATGCCCCTTTTCATCTCAATGATCCATGAACCCTGTCATCACAATGCACCATGCCCATCATCATAATGATTCATGCTATTGTCATCACAATGAAATCAAAATTCTCCATGACCTCTGTCATAACAATGCTCCAAAACCTTGTGATCACAATATTCCATAACACTTGTCATCACAGTGCCCCATGACACTCATCATCACAATTATCCATGGTATTCTCATCACAATGCTCCATGACCTTTGTCATCACAATGCTCAATACACTTGTCATCAAAATGCTCCCTGACACTTGTTGTCTGTATGCTCCTTGAACCCTGTCATGACAAGGCTCCATGCCTTTTTCATCACAATGATCCATGCTCTTTTCCTCACAATGCTCCAAGACCCCTTTAAACACAATGCTCCATGCCCTTGTCATCACAACTCTCAATGAAACATGTCTTCAGAATGCTCCTTGGCCTTCTCCTCAAAATGCTTCATACCCATGTCATCACAATGTTCCAAGACCCCTGTAATCACATTGGTCCATGCCCCTTTTCATCAGTATGCTCCAAGAGATTTGTCCTCACAAGTCTCTATGGATTTCTCATCACAATGCTCAAGGACCTTGTCATCACAAAGCTTCACGACATTGTCATGAAAATTCTCAATGGGCCTTGTCATCATAATGCTCCAAGCCCTAGTCATCACAATGCTCCATTATATTTGTCATCCAAATCCTCCATTACATTTGGCATCACAATGCTCCCTGCCATTGTCATTGCAATGGACCATGACATATGTCAACACAATGCTCCCTGACACCTGTCTTCACAATACTCCATGACCTTCTCATCACAATGATCCATGCCCTTGTCATCACAATGCACCATGTCCAATGTCATCACAATAATCTATGAAACTTGTCAGACCAATGCTCCATGCCCCTGTCACCACAATGTTCCATGCCCTTGTCATCACAATGCTCCATGACCACTGTCATCACAATGCTCCGTGACTCCAGTCATCACAATGCTTCATAACATTTGTCATCACAATGGTCCATGTCCGCATCATTTCAAGGCTCTGTGACCTTTATAACCACAATGCTCCATGAACTTTTCATCACAATGCTCCGTGACCCTTGTCATCAAAATGCTCCATGCGTTTGTCAGAAAAATGATCCATGACCCTTGTCATCACAATGTGCTATGCGCTTTTCATCACAACGGTCCACAAATTTGTCATGGTAATGCTCCATAAACCTTGTAATCACAATGCTCCATGCCCTTCTCATCACAATGCTCCATTACCCCTGTCATAACAATGCTCCATGACCCCTGCGATCACAATATTCCACGGCCTTGTCATCACAAGGCTCCATGACACTTGTCATCACAATGCTCCAAGACACCTGTAATCACAATGCTCCATGTCCTTGTCATCACAAAGCTCCATGACACATGCCATCAGAATGTTCCATGTCCTTCTCATCAAAATGCTCCATGACCTGGTCATCACAGTGCTCCAAGACCCCTGTAAACACAATGCTCCATGCCCCTTTTCATCTCAATGCTCCATGAACACTGTCATCAAAATGCACCATGCCCATCATCATAATGCTTCTGGCTATTGTCAGCACAATGAAATCAAAATGCTCCATGACCTTTGTCATCACAATACTCCATGAATATTTTAAGCCCAATGTTCCATGACCCTTGTCATCACAATGATCCATGCCCTTGTCATCGCAATGCTCCATGACCCCTGTATTCACAAAGCTCCATGACGCTTGTCATCACAGTGCTCCATGACGCATATCATCACAATGCTCCATGACTTTGGCAGCAAAATGCTACATGACCTTGTCATTACAATGCTCTATGCACTTGTCATCACAATACTCCATTACCATTGTCATCACAATCCTCCATTAACCTTGGGATCACATTGCTTCATGCCATTGTAATTACAATGTTCCATGCTCCTTGAAATCAAAATGATCCGTGACTTCTGTCATCACAATGCTCCAAACGCTTGTGATCAAAATGTTCCATAATACTTGTCACCACAACGCTCCATGATGCCTGTCATCACAATACTCCATGCACTTTTCATCACAATGCTCCATGACCTTTGTCATCACAATTCTCAATGCACTTGTCATCACAATGCTCCCTGACAATTGTCATCAGAATGCTCCTTGAACCCTGTCACGAAAAGGCTCCATGCCATTTTCATCACAAGGCCCCATGCCGTTTTCATCACAATGCTCCACGCCACTCTCATAAAAATATTCCACAAGCTTGTCATGAGAATGCTCCATGACCCTTGTCATCACAATTCTCCATGCACTTGTCAGCACATTGCTCCCTGACATTTGTGATAACAATGCTCCAAGCCATTGCCATCACAATGCTCTATTACCTTTATCATCAGAATCCTCCATGACATTTGGTATCACAATGCTCCATGCCATTGTCATCAAAATGGGCCATTACATATGTCATCACAATGCTCCCTGACACCTGTCTTCACAATACTCCATGACCTGGTCATCACAATGCTCCATGCCCTTGTCATCACAATGCGCCATTCCAACTGTCATCACAATAATCCATAAAACTTATTAGACCAATGCTCCATGCCCTTGTCATCACAATGCTCCATGCCCTTGTTATCACAATGCTCCATGACCCCTGTCATCACAATGCTCCGTGACTCCAGTTATCACAATGCTTCATGACCTTTGTCACCACAATGGTCCATGCCCTCGTCATCAACAGTCTCTGTGTTCTTTTTAACCACAATGCTACATGAACTTTTCATCAAAATGCTCTTTGACTCTTGTCATCACAATGCTCCGTGCACTTCTCATCAAAATGCTCTGTCACCAATGATATCACAATGTTACATCACAATTCGTCACAATATTCCCTCACCCCTGTCATCAAAATGTGCCATGACTCCTGTCATCACAATGCTACATGCACTTATCATCACAATGTTCGATGACCCCTGGCATCACAATGTTCCATAACACCTCTCATCAAAATGTTCCATGACCCTTTTCATCAAATTGCTCCATGACCCTGTCATCACAATGCTGCATGTCATTGTCATCACAGTGCTCCATGAAGGTTCTCATTATATTGCTCCATGTCCTTGTCTTCACCAACCTCCATGACACATGTTATCAGAATGCTGCATGGCCTTCTCATCACAATGCTCCATGCCCTTGCCATCACAATGCTCCATTACCCCTCTCATAACAATGCTCCATGAACCCAGATATCACGATGTTCCATCGCCTTGTTATCACAAGGCTCCATGACCCTTCTCATCACAATGCTCCAAGACCTCTGTAATCACAATGCTCCATGCCCGTTTTCATCTCAATGATCCATGAACCCTGTAATCACAATGCACCATGTCCATCATCATAATGCTTCATGCTATTGTCATCACAATGAAATCAAAATGCTCCATGAGTTCTGGCATAACAATGCTCCAAACCCTTGTGATCACAATATTCCATAACACTTGTCATCACAGTGCCCCATGACACTCATCATCACAATTATCCATGGTCTTCTCATCACAATGCTCCATGACCTTTGTCATCACAATGATCAATACACTTGTCATCAATATGCTCCCTGACACTTGTTGTCTGTATGCTCCTTGAATCCTTTCATGACAAGGCTCCATGCCTTTTTCATCACAATGATCCATGCACTTTTCATCAAAATGCTCCATGACCCCTGACATCACAGTGTTCCATAACCCCTGTCATCAAAATGTTTCATGACCCTTTTCAACAAATTGCTCCATGACCCTGTCATCACAATGCTCCCTGCACTTCTCATCACAATGCACAACGCACTTGTCATCAAAATGCTCCATGACATTTGACATCACAAAGATCCATGACCCTTGGCATCACAGTGCTCCATGTCATTGTCATCACAATGCTCCATGAACACTCTCATCACATTGCTCCATGCCCTTGTCATCACAAAGCTCCATGACACATGTCATCAGAATGCTCCATGGCCTTCTCATCACAATGCTCTATGCGCTTGCCATCACAATGCTCCATTACACCTGTCATAACAATGCTCCATGACACCTGCCATCACGATGTTCCGTGGCCTTGTCATCACAAGGCTCCATGACCCTTCTCATCACAATGCTCCAAGACCCCTGTAATCACAATGCTCTATGCCCCTTTTCATCTCAATGAACCATGAACACTGTCATCACAATGCACCATGCCCATCATCATAATGCTTCATGCTATTGTCATCACAATGAAATCAAAATGCTCCATGACCTCTGTCATAACAATGCTCCAAACCCTTGTGATCACAATATTCCATAACACTTGTCATCACAGTGCCCCATGACACTCATCATCACAATTATCCATGGTCTTCTCATCACAATGCTCCATGACCTTTGTCATCACAATGCTCAATACACTTGTCATCAAAATGCTCCCTGACACTTCTTGTCTGTATGCTCCTTGAACCCTGTCATAACAAGGCTCCATGCCTTTTTCATCACAATGATCCATGCCCTTTTCCTCACAATGCTCCAAGTCCCCTTTAAACACAATGCTCCATGCCCTTGTCATCACAAAGTTCCAACACCCCTGTAATCACAATGGTCCATGCCCCTTTTCATCAGTATGCTCCATGAGATTTGTCATCACAAGTCTCTATGGATTTCTCATCACAATGCTCCAGGACATTGTCATCACAATGCTGCACGACCATGTTCTGAAAATTCTCAATGGCCCTTGTCTTCATAATGCTCCAAGCCCTAGTCATCACAATGCTCCATTATATTTGTCATCAAAATCCTCCATTACATTTGGCATTACAATGCTCCCTGCCTTTGTCATTGCAATGGAAAATGACGTATGTCATCACAATGCTCCCTGACACCAGTCTTCACAATACTCCATGACCTTTTCATCACAATGATCCATGCCCTTGTCATCAAAATGCACCATGTCCACTCTCATCACAATAAACTATGAAATTTGTCAGAACAATGCTCCATGCCCCTGTCACCACAACGCTCCATGCCCTTTTCATCACAATGCTCCATGACCACTGTCATCACAATGATCCATGACTCCAGTCATCACAATGCTTCATAACATTTGTCATCACAATGGTCCATGCCCACGTCATCACAAGGCTCTGTGACCTTTGTAACCACAATGCACCATGAACAGTTCATCACAATGCTCCGTGACGCTTGTCATCAAAATGCTCCATGCCTTTGTCAGAAAAATGCTCCTTGACCCTTGTCATCACAATGTGCTACGCGCTTTTCATCACAACGGTCCACAAATTTGTCATGGTAATGCTCCATAAACCTTGTAATCACAATGCTCCATGCCCTTCTCATCACAATACTCCATTACCGCTGTCATAACAATGCTCCATGACCCCTGCCATCACAATATTCCACGGCCTTGTCATCACAAGGCTCCATGACACTTGTCATCAGAATGCTCCAAGACCCCTTTAATCACAATGCTCCATGCCCTTGTCATCACAAAGCTCCATGACACATGCCATCAGAATGTTCCATGTCCTTCTCATCAAAATGCTCCATGCCCTTGTCATCACAGTGCTCCAAGACCCCTGTAATCACAATGCTCCATGCCCCTTTTCATCTCAATGCTCCATGAAACCTGTCATCACAATGCACCATGCCCATCATCATAATGCTTCCGGCTATTGTCAGCACAATGAAATCAAAATTCTCCATGACCTCTGTCATCACAATGCTCCATGACACCTGTCATCAAAATACTCCATGAACATTTTCAGCCAAATGCTCCATGACCCTTGTCATCAAAATGATCCATGCCCTTGTCATCCCAGTGCTCCATGACTCCTGTATTCACAAAGCTCCATGACGCTTGTCATCACAGTGCTCCATGACACCTGTCATCAGAATGCTCCATGCCCTTGTCATCCCAATGCTCCATGACCCCTGTATTCACAGTGCTCGGTGACGCTTGTCATCACAGTGCTTCATGACGCCTGCCATCACAATGCTCCTTGCCTTTGTCATCACAGTACTCCATGACCCCTGTCATCACAATGCTCCATGACTCCAGTCACCACAATGCTTCATAACATTTGTCATCACAATTGTCCATGCCCACGTCATAACAAGGCTTTGTGACCTATGCAACCACAATGCTCCATGAACTTTTCATCACAATGCTCCGTGATCCTTGTCATCACAATGTTCCATGCCTTTGTCAGAAAAATGCTCCATGACCCTTGTCATCACAATGTGCCACGTGCTTTTCATCACAACGGTCCACAGAGTTGTCATAGCAATGTTCCATAAACATTGTAATCTCAATGCTCCATGCCCTTCTCATCACAATGCTCCATTACCCCTGTCAGAACAATGCTCCATGACCCCTGTCATCACAATGATCCACGGCCTTGTCATCACAATGCTCAATACACTTGTCATCAAAATGCTCCCTGACACTTGTTGTCTGTATGCTCCTTGAACCCTGTCATGACAAGGCTCCATGCCTTTTTCATCACAATGATCCATGCCCTTTTCTTCACAATGCTCCAAGACCCCTTTAAACACAATGCTCCATGCCCTTGTCATCACAAAGCTCAATGACACATGTCTTCAGAATGCTCCTTGGCCTTCTACTCACAATGCTCCATGCCCATGTCATCACAATGTTCCAAGACCCCTGTAATCACAGTGGTCCATGCCCCTTTTCATCAGTATGCTCCATGAGATTTGTCATCACAAGTCTCTGTGGATTTCTCATCACAATGCTCCAGGAACTTGTCATCACAATGCTTCTCGACCTTGTTCTGAACATTCTCAATGGCCCTTGCCATCATAATGCTCCAAGCCCTAGTCATCACAATGCTCCATCATATTTGTCATCACAATCCTCCATTACATTTGGCATCACAATGCACCATGCCATTGTCATCGAAATGGACCATGACATATGTCATCAAAATGCTCCCTGACACCTGTGTTTACAATACTCCATGACCTTCTCATCACAATGATCCATGGCCTTGTCATCCCAATGCTCCATGACCCCTGTATTCACAATGCTCCATGACGCTTGTCATCACAGTGCTCAATGACACCTGTCATCACAGTGCTTCATGGCTTTGTCAGCAAAATGCTACATGACCTTGTCATTACAATGCTCTATGCGCTTGTCATCACAATACTCCATTTCCATTGTCATCACAATCCTCCATGAACCTTGAGAGCACATTGCTTCATGCCCTTGTCATCACAATGCTCCATGCTCCTTGAAATCAAAATGATCCATGACCTCTGTCATCGCAATGCTCCAAACCCTTGTGATCCCAATGTTCCATAACACTTGTCATCACAATGCTTCATGATGCCTGTCATCACAAAATTCCATGCCCTTTTCATCACAGTGCTCCATGACATTTGTCATCACAATGCTCAGTACACTTGTCATCACAATGCTCCCTGACACTTGTCATCAGAATGCTCTTTGAACCCTGTCACGAAAAGGCTCCATGCCTTTTTCATCACCATACCCCATTCCGTTTTCATCACAATGCTCCGTGATCATTGTCATCAAAATGCTCCATGACTTTGTCTGAAAAATGTTCCATGACCCTTGTCATCACAATGTGCCATTCGCTTTTCATCACAACGGTCCAGAAAATTGTCATTGCAATGCTCCATAAACCTTGCAATCACAATGCTCCATACACTTCTCATCAAAATGCTCTCTCACCAGAGATATCACAGTGTTCCATCACTAGTTGTCACAACACTCCCTCACCACTGTAATCACAATGTCCCATGACACCTGTCATCACAATGCTACATCCCTTTATCATCACAAAGTTCCATGACCCCTGACATCACAATATTCTATAACACCTGTCATCGAAATGTTCCAATACACTTTCCATCATATTGCTGCATGACCCTGTCATCAAAATACTCCCTGCCCTTCTCATCACAATGCACCATGCAATTGTCTTCAAAATGCTCCATGACCTATGTCATCACAAAGTGCCATGACCCTTGGCATCACAATGTTCCATGTCATTGTCATCACAATGCTCCATGAACCCTCTCATCACATTGCTCCATGCCCTTGTCATCACAAAGCTCCATGTCACTTGTCATCACAAGGCTCGATGCCTTTCTCATCACAATGCCCCAAGACCTTGTCATTACAATCCTCCATGACCCATGTATCACAGTGTTCCATGCCCTTATCATCACAATGCTCTATGCCCACTCTCATCACAATAATCCATGAAATATTTCAGACCAATGCTCCATGCACTTCTCATCACAATGCTCCTTTACCTCTTTCATAACAATGCTCCATGACACCTGCCATCAAAATGTTCCACGGCCTTGTCATCACAAGGCTCCATGACACTTGTCATCACAATGCTCCACGACACCTCTAATCAAAATGCTCCATGCCCTTGTCATCAAAAAGCTACATGACGCATGTCATCAGAATGTTCCATGGCCCTGTCATCACAATGCTCCATTCACTTGTCATCACAATGCTCCAAAACCCTTTTAATCAAAATGCTCCATGCGTCTTTTCATCTGAATGCACCATGAACCCTGTCATCACAATGGACCCTGCCCATCATCATAATGCTTCAGGCTATTGTCATCACAATTAAATCAAAATGCTCCATGACCTCTGTCATCACAATGCTCCAATCCCTGGTGATCACAATGTTCCATAGCCCTTATCATCACAACACTCCATGACGCTCATCATCACAATTATCCATGGTCTTCTCATCACAATGCTCCATGAACTTTGTCATCACAATGCTCAATACACTTGTCATCACAATGCTCCCTGACACTTGTCATCAGTATGCTCCATTAACCCTGTCATGACACGTCTCCATGCCATTTTCATCACAATGATCCATGTCCTTTTAATCACAATGCTCCAAGACACATGTAATCACAATGCTCCATGCCCTTGTCATCACAAAGCTCAATGACGCATGTCATCAGAATGCTCCACGGCCTATTCATCAAAATGCTCCATGCCCTTGTCATCACAATGCTCCAAGACCCCTGTAATCACAATGCTCCATGACCCTTTTCTTCTCAATGCTCCATGAACCCTGTCATCACAATGCATCATACCCTTCATCGTAATGCTTCCGGCTATTGTCACCACAATGAAATAAAAATTCTCCATGACTTCTGTCATCACAATGCTCCATGACCCCTGTCATCAAAATACTCCATGAACATTTTCAGCCCAATGCTCCATGACCCTTGTCATCACAATGATCCATGCCCTTGTCATCCCAATGCTCCAAGACCCCTGTATTACAATGCTCCGTGACGCTTGTCATCACAGTGCTCCATGACATCTGTCATCACAATGCTCCATGCCCTTGTCATCCCAATGCTCCATGACCCCTGTATTCACAATGCTCCGTGACGCTTGTCATCACAGTGTTCCATGACACCTGTCATCACAATGTTCCATGCCTTTGTCAGCAAAATGCTACATGGCTTTGTCATTACCATGCTCTATGCGCTTGTCATCACAATACTCCATTACCATTGTCATCACAATCCTCCATGAATCTTGGGATCACATTGCTACATGCCCTTGTCATCACAATGCACCATGCTCCTTGAAATCAAAATGATCCATGACCCCTGTCATCACAATGTTCCAAAACCTTGTTATCAAAATGTTCCATAACACTTGTCATCCCAATGCTCCATGATGCCTGTCATCACAATACTCCATGCACTTTTCATCACAATGCTCCATGACCTTTGTCATCACAATTCTCAATACACTTGTTATCACAATGCTCCCTGACACTTGTCGTCAGAATGCTCCTTGAACGCTGTCACGAAAAGGTTCCATGCCTTTTTCAACACAATGCCCCATTCCGTTTTCTTCACAATGCTCCACGCCACTGTCAGCAAAAAACTCCTCAAGCTTATCATGAGAATGTTCCATGACCCTTGTCATCACAATTCTCCATGAAATTGTCAGCACAATGCTCCCTGACCCTTGTCATCTCAATGCTCCAACCCACTGTCATCACAATGCACCATTACCTTTGTCATCAGAATCCTCCATGACACCTGGCATCACAATGCTCCATGCCACTGTCATCACAATGGGCCATTACATATGTCATCACAGTGCTCCCTGACACCTCTCTTCACAATACTGCATGACCCGGTCATCACAATGCTCCATGCTCTTGTCACCACAATGCACCATTCCAACAGTCATCACAATAATCCATGAAAATTATTAGACCAATGCTCCATGCCCTTGTCATCACAATGCTCCATGACCCTTGTAATCACAATGCTCCATGAACTTTTCATCACAATGATCTTTGATCCTTGTCATCACAATGCTCTATGCCTTTCTCAGGGCAATGCTCCATGACCCTTGTCATCACAATGCTCCATGCGCTTGTCAGCACGATGCTCCATGACACATGTCATCAAAATGCACCATGTGCTTGTCATCACAGCGCTCCACAAGCTTGTCATCACAATGCTCCATAAACATTGTCATCAAAATGCTCCATGCACTTCTCGTTAAAATGCTCTCTCACCACAGATATCACAATGTTACATCACTATTCGTCACAATACTCACTCACCCCGGTTATCACAATGTTCCATGACACCTGTCATCACAATGATACATGCATTTATCATCACAATGTTCGATGACCCCTGACATCACAATGCTCCATAACCCCGGTCATCAAAATGCTCCATGACCCTTTTCATCATAATCCTCCATGACCCCTGACATCACAATGATCCATATCCCCTGTCATCAAAATGTCCCATGAAACTTTTCATCAAATTTCTCCATGACCCTGTCATCACAATGCTACCTGCCCTTCTCATCACAATGCACAACGCACTTGTCATCAAAATGCTCCATGACCTTTGTCTTCACAAAGATCCATGACCCTTGGCATCACAATGCTCCATGTCATTGTCATCACAATGCTCCATGAACACTCTCATCACATTGTTCCATGCCCTTGTCATCACAAAGCTCCATGACACATGTCTTCAGAATGCTCCATGGCCTTCTCATCACAATGCTTCATGCCCTTGCCGTCAAAATGCTCCATTACCCCTGTCATAACAATGCTCCATGACCCCTGCCATCATGATGTTCCGTGGCCTTGTCATCACAAGGCTCCATGACCCTTCTCATCAGAAAGCTCCAAGACCCCTGTAATCACAATGCTCCATGCCCATTTTTCATCTCAATGATCAATGAACCCTGTCATCACAATGCACCATGCCCTTCATCATAATGCTTCATGCTATTGTCATCACAATGAAATCAAAATGTTCCATGACCTCAGTCATAACAATGCTCCAAAAACTTGTGATCACAATATTCCATAACACTTGTCATCACAGTGCCCCATGACACTCGTCATCACAATTATCCATGTTCTTCTCATCACAATGCTCCATGACATTTGTCATCACAATTCTCAATAAACTTGTCATCAAAATGCTCCCTGACACTTGTTGTCTGTATGCTCCTTGAACCCTGTCATGACAAGGCTCCATGCCTTTTTCACACAATGATCCATGCCCTTTTAATCACAATGCTCCAAGACCCATGTAATCACAATGCTCCATGCCCTTGTCATCACAAAGCTCAATGACGCATGTCATCAGAATGCTCCATGGCTTTCTCATCACAATGCTCCATGCCCTTGTCATCACAATGCTCCAAGACCCCTGTAATCACAATGCTCCATGTCCCTTTTCATCAGAATGCTCCATGAGACTTGTCATCACAAGTCTCCATTGTCTTCTCATCAAAGTGCTCTAGGAACTTGTCATCAAAATGCTCCATGATCCCTGTCATCACAATACTCCATGAACATTTTCAGCCCAATGCTCCATGACCCTTGTCATCACAATGATCCATGCCCTTGTCATCCCAATGCTCCATGACCCCTCTATTCACAATGCTCCGTGACGCTTGTCAACACAGTGTTCCATGACACATGTCATCACAATGCTCCATGCCTTTGTCAGCAAAATGCTACATGACTTTGTCATTACAATGCTCTATGCGCTTGTCATCACAATACTCCATTCCCATTGTCATCACAGTCCTCCATGAAACTTGGGATCACATTGCTTCATGCCCTTGTCATCACAATGCTCCATGCTCCTTGAAATCAAAATGATCCATGACTTCTGTCATCACAATGCTCAAAACCCTTGTGATCACAGTGTTCCATAACACTTGTCATCACAACGCTGCATGATGCCAGTCGTCACAATACTCCATGCCCTTTTCATCACAATGCTCCAAGACTTTGTCATCACAATTCTCAATACACTTGTCATCACAATGCCCCATGCCATTTTCATCACAATGCTCCATGCCATTGTCATCAAAATACTCCACAAGCTTGTCATCAGAATACTCCATGACCCTTTTCATCACAATTCTCCATGCACCTGTCAGCACAATGCTCCATGACCCTTGTCATCACAATGCTCCAAGCCATTGTCATCACCATGCTCCATTACCTTTGTCATCAGAATCCTCCATGACACTTGGCATCACAATGCTCCATGCCATTGTCATCACTATGGGCCATTACATATGTCATCACAGTGCTCCCTGACACTTGTCTTCACAGTACTGCATGACCTGGTCATCACAATGCTCCATTCCCTTGTCATCACAGTGCGCCATTCCAACTGTCATCACAATAATCCATGAAACTTATTAGACCAATGCTCCATTCCCTTGTCATCACAAGGCTCCATGCCCTTGTTATCACAATGGTCCATGACACCTGTCATCACAATGCTCCATGCCTCCATTCATCACAATGCTTCATGACCTTTGTCATCACAGTGGTCCATGCCCTAATCATCAACAGTCTCTGTGACATATTTAATCACAATGCTCCATAAACTTTTCATCACAATGCTCTTTGACCCTTGTCATCACAATGCTCTATGCCTTTCTCAGCACAATGCTACATGACCCTCGTCATTACCATGCTCCATGCGCTTGTCAGCACAATGTTCCATGACCCATGTCATCACAATGCACCCTGCACTTTTCATCACTGTGCTCCACAATCTTGTCACCACAATGCTCCATAAAAGTTGTCATCACAATGCTCCATGCACTTCTCATCAAAATGCTCTCTCAACACTGATATCACAATGTTACATCACTATTCTTCACAATACTCCCTCACCCCTGTCATCAAAATGTTCCATTACTTCTGTCTTTGCAATGCTACATGCACTTATCATCACAAAGTTCGAGGACCCCTGACATCACAATGTTCCATAACCCCTGTCATCAAAATGCTCCATAACACTTTTCCTCAAAATGCTCAATGACCCCTGACATCACAATGTACCATAACACCTGTCATCAAAATATTCCATGACCCTTTTCATCAAATTGCTCTATAACCCTGTCATCACAATGCACCCTGCCCTTCTCATCACAATGTACCACGCCCTTGTCATCAAAATGCTCCATGACCTTTGTCATCACAAGGCTCCATGACCCTTGGCATCTCAATGCTCCATGCCATTGTCATCACAATGCTCCATGAACCCTCTAATCACAATGCTCCATGCCCCTTTGCATCTCAATGCTCCATGAACCCTGTCATCAAAATGCACCATGCCCATCATCATAATGCTTCAGGCTATTGTCATCACAATGAAATCAAAATATTCGATGATCTATCTCATCACAATGCTCCAAAACCTTGTGATCACAATGTTTCATAACACTTATCATAACAACGTCCCTTGACGCTCATCATCACAATTATCCATGTACTTCTCATCAGAGTGCTCCATGACCTTTGTCATCACAGTGCTCTATACACTTGTCATCACAATGCTCCCTGACACTTGTCATCAGTATGCTCCTGGAACACTGTCATGACAAGGCTCCATACCATTTTCATAACAATGATCCATGCCAATTTCATCACAATGCTCCAAGTCACCAGTAATCACAATGCTCCATGCCCTTGTCATCACAATGCCCCAAGACCCCTGTAATCACAATACTCCATGCCCCTTTTCATCAGAATGCTCCATGAGACTTGTTATTACAAGGCTCCATGGTCTTCTCATCACAAAGCTCCAGGAACTTTTCATCACAGTGCTCCATTCCCTTGTCATCACTATGCTCCATGACCCCTGTCCTCACAATACTTCCTGAATCTTTTCAGTCCAATTCTCCAGGAACTTCTCACCACAATGCTTCATGATCCCTATCATCACAATGCTCCATGACCACTGTAATCACAACGCTCCAAGACACCTGACAACACAGTGATCCGGGACTCTTGTCATCACAATGCTCCATTCCCTAGTCATCACAATGCTCCATGAACATTTTCAGCCCAATGCTCCATGACACTTGTCATCACAATGATCCATGCCCTTGTCATCCCAATGCTCCATGACACCTATAATCACAATGATCCGTGATGCTTCTCATCACAGTGCTCTATGACCCTTATCATCACAATGCTCCATGCCTGTGTCAACAAAATGCTACATGACCTTGTCATCAAAATGCTCCATTTGCTTGTCATCACAATCCTCCCTTACCATTGTCATCAAAATCCTCCATGAACCTTGGGATCACATTGATTCATGCCCTTGTCATCCCAATGCTCCATGATCCTTGAAAACAAAATTATCCATGACTTCTATCATCACAATGCTCCAAACCCTGGTGACCCCAATGTTCCATAACACTTGTCATCACAATGCTCTGACCAGTAGTCTGTGCTTTCTTTAATTAGGTCCCTGAATTAACGTACAAACAGCACCATGTGTCACAGCCCTGCCCGTGCAACTCCCAGACAGTCCAGGGTCAGTGGTGATCCACGACCATGATGTCCACTGAGTCAACGGCCTTTAGAAGTAGCCAGCAGTCCAGCCGGTCATATTGGCCACCATCACCGTGGTGTCTGTAGGGTTTTCTATGGTGAAAGCGTGATATACGTTTCCCCCGCCAAGCTTATTAGCTCCCCTCTGGGTGCAGTAAGTCCTGCAAGCAGTAGTCTGCTCTTTCGGGGCACAGTCTTGTTGTTTTCTGAGAGAAACTCCAGGTCAAGTGATGGTCACACGAGTCATCTTGGGGACACGTTGCCCCCATTTGTCTCTCTGGAGGTTGGAGTTGGAGGGCCTCCTCACTCGAGGTCAGTGTGTCCACAGAGCGACCCCTGCAACTTCAGGATATGATGGGTGGTTAGGATCACCACGTGGGGTCCTATTCGCTTAGGTGGGAGCTGGCCTTGTGGGCTGCTGATTTCCAGCTTTTTAGATACCCCAGTATCCTGGCCTGATGAGTCGGTGGGCAAAGCCCTTAGTGACCATAGTTGATCATACCTGAAGGGCATTCTTGTGTTGCTCCATTTCAAGTGGTCCCAGTTTTTGCACTAAGGCTCCAAGGGCAATTAAACTTTGACCGGGTATGTAAAGGTCAAAGGGTTTAGCTAAATTAGGGAGTTCCTGGGCAAGGATCTGAATTGACTGCTCTTTCCATTCTTGAAAGGCCACTTCTGGATTCTATACAAAAAGATCATAATCTTTTCGTGTCAGTGTTTCATGTAGAGGCCCAGCTATTAGACTGTAGTTAGGGATCCAGATGCAGAAAACCTTGGCCTCCCCAGGAACCCCTAAGCTGTCTTCTAGTTTTAGAAGAGGTAAGGCTGCAAATGGCTTCTTCCCAATCCTGGGATGCGTTTCTCCAAATATCTGTGAGGATGAAGCCCAGGCATGTCACCTGAGCCTGGGATATTTGAGCCTTTTTCTTGGACACCTTCTATCCTTTCTTGGCTAGGTAGTTCAGAGGCGTCTTTAGTAGGCCTGGCGATCAGAATGTCATCTGCACATTGAAGGAGGGTTCCCTTTTACAGAGGTAGAACGTTTAGGTCTTTAGAGGACATTTCCCCAATGATGGTGTGGGGATTTTTGAACCATTGGGGCAGGACGGCCCAGCATTATTGGTTTTGTTGCATGTTGTGTCCTGCCACTCACAAGCCAAAAATTCTTGTGACTCTGAGATGAATGGAATACAGAAGAAGGCATCATTGAAGTGTAATACAGAATGCCATGGCCTGGTGGATGGTAGAATGATCAGCAGTGTGTAGGAAATAGGAGCTACTGGATGTATATCCTTGGTGGCTTCACTGACTGTCCTGATATCCTTTACCAGGTCTCCAGCAGCCCATGGGGCTCTCGTGGTCAGGCCAATCCCAGGATATGGAGCTCACCTGGGCTGCATGCCGCACCCCACAGCCCACGGGGCTCTTGTGTTCAAGTCCCTCCCAGGGTATGGAGCTCACCTCTGCAGCTACCCAGCAGCCCATGGGGCTCTCATAGTCTGGCCCTTCCCAGGATATGGAACTCCCCTGGGCACGTACACCAGCAGGGCTGGACACACAGGAACTGTGCACATAGCCCACCTTGCAGAGAAACCCCAGCTCACCTGTCACTCACAGCTGACACAGAACACCTCCGAGCAGGACTTGAACTAACAAACAGCAGCTCTGACAGGTCTGTGACCCTGGCTATCACTCCGTGCAGCCTCTCTCTGCCTGGTCTTCCAGACACTTCCACTGCAGCCAGGGCACCAGGCCTCTGTCTCCACCCACCATCACTCCTCTCCCTGACTCCTGGGTTCCTCTCATTAGGATAGGGTCTACTTGAAGTAGTTTTCCACTCATGGACCAGATAAAATGATAAGAAAACAAGCCGCAGCTGCAGCCCCTTGTCTATCCTGACTCTCAAGAGCCCACACCTGTTCCTTGGGACTGACCCATTTAGCAAGGTTCATTTTCTGCAACTGTGAGCCCCTGAGGGGTAAGGATAGGTTGATTTGGGCAGCCTGACACTGCCTGCCAGCCCCCCCCCCACAGGTGTGCCTGGGTTGAGGTCAATATAAACACCTCTCCAGTCAGCAAGATCCCCTGTAGCTGTGCCTGACGCCATATTCTCTGCCCCGTCAGCAGTTTCGGGGCTGGGGTGGTGGGAGGGAGTGAGGGGCCGTGGCTTTGTGGGTGGCCCAGTGTAAGTGGGGCTCTGCTGGACTCTCTGCAGGAGTTGCCAGGCTGTCACCTGCTAAAGAAGAGGATGTGTCACCCATACCTGCCACTGGAATTTCTCCCCAGGCAGAGGTGAGGAAGTAAAAAAGCAGTGGGGGCTGTGGCAGGAGGGGTATCTCAGGCAGGGAAATGGAAAGCTTCCAGAAGAGCATCTGGGGCCAGGACCATCCTGGCTGGCCTGCAGGCACCAAGTCGGCCTGCGTGCTCTCGCTAGTGTGGCTCCACAGCCCTTCCTGTAGGCTTGCAAGTGCTTGTACATATTCAGGTGTTTTACCTGGAAAGGGTGGGAAGAGTTCAGCTGCAGCAGGACTGGGGCTCAGCTCACATTTACTCACAGACGCCTCGACACAGTCCCCCAGCTTTGCAATGAGGATGCTCCTTGTGGGGGGGAGCGCTGCTGAGTGCATGGGAGACGATTTCCCACCTCTGACCAACTTAAGAATTTTTTACCACTGGATCAAGTGCCCTGATACGATTTTCCTCTGTATAACTTGTGAGTTCTGTTTTTTTTTTTTTCTTTTTTTCTTTTTGGTTCAAGTTAGATTTTATTTATTCAACTTTTTTTTTAATTTGGAGATATAAACATGGAAATAATGCATTAATATAAAGACATCTATGTGAAGGGAAAAACTATTTTTCTGTTTTATTTTATTAAATGTTATTTATTTATTTTTAATTTTTTTAAATTTATTTCTTTTATACAGCAGGTTCTTATTGGATATGTATTTTATACATATAAGTGTGCACATGTGAATCCCAGTCTCCCAATTCATCCCACCACCACCCTCACATGGCGTTCCCTCCTTGGTGTCCATATGTTTGTTCTCTACATCTGTCTCTATCTCTGCCTTGCAAACTGGTTCATCTGTACCATTTTTCTAGGTTCCACATATATGCATTATTATACAATATTTGTTTTTCTCTTTCTGACTTACTTCACTCTGTATGACAGTCTCTAGATCCATCAAGGTCTCTACAAATGACCCAATTTCATTCCTATGTATGGCTGAGTAATATTCCGTTGTATATATGTACCACGTCTTTATCCATTCGTCTGTCTGTGGGCACTTAGGTTGCTTTCATTACCTGTCTATTGTAAATAGTGCTGCAATGAACATTGTGGTGAATGTGTCTTTTTGATTTATGGTTTTCTCTGGGTATATGCCCAGTAGTGGGATTGCTGGATTATATGGTAATTCTATTTTTAGTTTTTTAAGGAACCTCCATACTGTTCTCCATAGAGACTGTATCGATTTACATTCCCAACAATAGTGGAAGAAGGTTCCTTTTCTCCACACCCTCTCCAGCATTTGTTGTTTGTAGATTTTCTGATGATGCCCATTCTAACAGGTGTGACGTGATACCTCATTGTAGTTTCGATTTCCATTTCTCTAATAATTAGTGATGTTCAGCATATTTTCATGTGCGTACTGGCCATCTCTATGTCTTCTTGGAAGAAATGTCTATTTAGATCTTCCATTTTTGTATTGGGTTGTTTGTTTTATTAATATTGAGCTGCATGAGCTGTTTATATATATTGGAGATTAATCATTTGTCCATTGATTCGTTTGCAAATATTTTCTGCCATTCTCAGGGTTGTCTTTTCGTCTTGTTTGTAGTTTCCCTTGCTTTGCAAAAGCTTTTACGTTTCATTAGTCCCATCTGTTTAGTTTTTTTTTTATTTCATTACTATAGGAGGTGGATCAAAAAAGATCTTGCTGTGATTTACGTCAGAGTATCCTTCGTAAGTTTTCCTCTCAGAGTTTTATACTGTCTGGTCTTACATTAAGGTCTCTAATCCATTTTGAATATATTTTTATGTATGGTGTTGGGGAGTGTTCTAATTTCATTCTTTTACATGTAGCTGTCCATATTTCCCAGCACCAATGATTGAAGAGACTGTCTTATCTCCATTGTATTGTCTTGCCTCCTTTCTCATAGATTAGTTGACCATAGGTGTGTAGGTTTATCCTTGGGCTTTCTTTTTCTTTTTTTTGCACGTTTATTGGAGTATAATTGCTTTACGATGGAGTGTTCGTTTCTGCTGCATAACAAAGTGAATCAGCTATACATATACAAATATCACCAGATCCCCTCCCTCATGCATCTCCCTCCCGAACTCCATAACCCACCCCTTTGTGTGGTCACAAAGCACCGAGCTGATCTCCCTGTTCTATGTGGCTGATTCTCAGTAGCTATCAGTGTTACATTTGGTAATGTATTTATGTCCATGCCACTCTCTCACTTCGTCCCAGCTTACCCATCCCCCTTCCGGTGTCCTCAAGTCCTTTCTCTATGTCTGTGTCCTTAATCCTGTTCTGCCACTAGGTTCTTCAAAATCTTTTTTTTTTCTTCATTAGATTCCATATATCTCTGTTAACATACAGTATTTGTTTTTACCTTTCAGACTTACTTCACTGTGTAGGACAGATTCTAAGTCCATCCACCTCAGTACAAATAACTCAGTTTTGCTTCTTTTTATGGTTGAGTAATATTTGATTGTATATATGTGCCAGATCTTCTTTATCCATTCATCTGTCGATGGACACTTAGGTTGCTTCCATGTCCTGGCTAATGCAAATAGAGCTGCAATGAACATTTTTGTACATAACTCTTTTTGAATTATGGTTTTCACAAGGCAAATGCCCAGTAGTTGGATTGTTGTGTCGTATGGTACTTCTATTGTTAGTTATTTAAAGGAACCTCCGTACTGTTCTCCCTAGTGCTCATATCAATTTACATTCCCACCCACAGTGCAAATGTGTTCCCTTTTCTCTAATAAAGGCCTCTCCAGCATTTATTGTTTTGTAGATTTTTTTGATGCTTGCCACTCTGATTGCTGTGAGGTGATACCTCACGGTAGTTTTGATTTGCATTACTCTAATGATTAGTGATGTTCAGCATCCTTTCATGTGTTTCTTGGTAATCTGTATATCTTCTTTGGAGAAATGTCTATTAGGTCTTCTGCCCGTTTTTGGATTGGATTGTTTGTTTTTGTGATATTGAGCTACATGCGGTGCTTGTAAAGTTTGGAGATTAATCCTTTGTCAATTGCTTCATTTGAAAATATTTTCTCCCATTCTGAGGGTTGTTTTTGCATCTTGTTTATGTTTTCCTGTACTGTGTAAAAGCTTTTAAGTTTCATTAGGTCCCATTTGTTGATTTCTGTTTTTATTTCCATTTCTCTAGGAGGTGGGTCCAAAAGGATCTTGCTGTGATTTATGTCATAGAGTGTTCTGCCTATGGTTTCCTCTAAGTGTTTTATAGTGTCTGGTCTTATATTTAGATCTCTAATCAATTTAGAGTTTATTTTTGTGTATGGTGTTATGGAGTGTTCTAATTTCATTCTTTTATGTGTAGGGGTCCAGTTTTTCCAGCACCAATTACTGAAGAGACTGTCTTTTCTCCATTGTATATCCTTAGCTCCTTTGTCATAGATGAGATAGCCATAGTTATGTAGGTTTATCTCTGGGCTTTCTGTCCTGTTCCATTGATCTGTGTTTATTCCAATCTACATAAACTTGATTCCATTATGGAGACATATAAATACATAGGTTTCAAGGTTATTACCAGTCAGATATATTCCTCTTCAGTGAATAGGGTGTTTTGTGTCCAGTTCATTGAGAAAGGAGTAGGTCTTATCTATTACATATTTGGTATATGAAATGGAATCTGTGCTAATTTCAAACTCTGCTTTTACACATCACCCCACGTCACCTTTCCCCTTAAGGAGGCATAAGTGTGTTTTCTAAATGTGTAACTCTGTTCTCTTTTGAAATTCAGTACATGTGTAGCCATGTTTACATTTCCTCTATAAGTGATATATTACAATAAGTTTCTTTTTCTTTGTGGCTCATTTCACTTAGCATCATCGTACCTAAAGCCACTCATTATGCTGCTATTTGCCTTATGACATTGATTTTATGTCTGAGTGACATTATATTGTATATAAGTACCACAACATCTATATCCATTTTTTTTTCCTTTCCTGTGATATATAAAGTGTACCGAAGTTGAGGTTCTTGTAAACAGAGCCGCCCTAAAGTTTGGGCTGGCTGTGTGTTGTGGATTTTTAGTTTTCCCAAAATACACGCCCATGAGTGGAAGTGTGCTATGCTCTGTAGCTCTGTTTTAGAAAACAACATACAGTTCTCCAGAGAGGCTGTTGGCAATTTACATCCTGTCCATCGGTGTAACCAGGCTCCCTTTTCTCCATGACCTGTCCTGCATTTGTGGTTTTTACACTATTTGTGGATGGCCCTTTTGACTGGAGGTAAGGGACACTTCTATGTAGTGTGGATTTGCAATGCCTGATGGTTTGCTTGGCCAAAAAGAGCATATGCATATTTTCCAGAATATATTCAAGAAAATAAACATAATCCCTTTTCAGCCAAGGGCAACATTGTCGAAATTCTGTCGCTTTTCATGTGCTTTAAAGACGACTCCTATCTAACTCTTGAAATCTGTTTCCTTCAATTCTGCCTTGCATTCAAATCCTCTTCACTGCCTTTCCTCAATATATTTCTGGATGATAGTTGTCCTTTATAAATCTGCAAGTTTTTGAATTGCTGTGCCCCTGATTTCCATTTTTCAACTCGTCTCTTTGTGAGCTGGCTGCAATACCGCAGGATGGCTTTATGGCCTAGTCTGGTTCCGGAGCTTCAGGCTGAGCCTTTGGTTAATTCTTCTTCCTGATGGGAAACTAGAGTGACATGTGCCCATCCAAACACCTACAGCTAATCTCTCATTTATTTCCCCTCTTCCTGTTCATCCTCTGCACAATTTGCAAACTGTGCATAACGGGAGGGTAAAGGCGCTGACACTCCAAGTGGGGAGATTTTGAGAAATGCAGATGGAATGGCGAATCCGAGCACGACAAAAGGAAAAATGAGGTACCTTTTAGAAAACTTTCCCAATTACACAGTGTACCATCCACTGGGTTTCCCATGCATGTTTTAACTGGAGGAAGATTCCCTTAAACCTGGAGAGTTGGGACCACTAGAATGGGTAGCACACAGTATTGCTCTAAGTGGTGTTCTTTTGTTCACACAACTTCAGCAATCTTGTCAGCCCCAAGTGTCCAGTCATATGTCTCATCCAGCTGTGGGTGTAAAGGTGGTCAATCTAGCTTGCATCACAGGCCCTGAACGTAATTTTTAAGACTTTCTCTCTGTTTTTGCATTTTGCTTTTGAAATTTATTTTTATAAGTGGGTTTAACTGAATTTCAGTGCTGTGTTCATGCCGTTATACACACACATGATTCCATTATGGAGACATGAGAATACATATGTTTTAAAATACTTAGAGTCAGACATATTCCTCTGCAATGAATAGGGGGTGTTGAGTCCAGTTCATTGTGCCGGGAGTAGGTGTTGTCTATTACATACATGGTTTATATAACGGTATCTGTGCTAATTTAAAATTGTGGTTTTATGCATCACCCCACTTCGGCTTTCCCATTAAGCAGGCAGAAGATGTTTTCTAAATGTGTGACTCTGTTGTGTTTGTAATTCAGTTCATGTGTAGTCATGTGTACATTCCCGCTATGAGTGATAATTTATGATAAGATTAGTTACTCTGTAATCTTTCCTAACTCAGTTCATGTGTAGCCATGTTTACAGGAACTTCATAAGTGATATCTTATGATAAGTTTCTTTTTCTGTGTGACTTATTTCACTTAGAATCATCGTACCTGAATCCACTCTTTTTGCTGCTACTGGCCTTATGACATTGATTTCATGGCTGAGCGATATTCCATCGTACGTAAGTACCACAATATCTTGAACCATTTTTGTCTTTCCTGGGATACTTAAGGTGTACCCAAGTTGAGGTTCTTGTAAGCAGTGCAGCGCTAAATTTTAGGGTGGCTCTGTCTTATTGATTTTCACTTTTCCCAAGGTATATTCCCTAGACTGGGAGTGCCCTTGGCTGTGTAGCTCTGTTGTTTACTTGTTTTAGGGAACACAGTGCACTCCTCCAGAGAGGCATTTGGCAACTTACATCCCGCCCATCAGCATAACAAGGCTGCCTGATCTCCAGGGCCTGTCTTGCCTTTCTGGTTTTTACACATTTTGCGGATGTCCCTTTTGACCGGTGGGAAGGGATACTTCTTTGTAGTGCAGATTTGCATTGCTGCTTGCTTGCTTGGCCAAAATAGGCGTATGCATTTTCTCCTGAATATATTCAGGAGAAAAAGCATACGCCCTTTATGGCCAAGAGCATCATTGTCAAAGTTGTGCCCCTCTTCTTGTGCTTGAAAGGTGATTCCAACGTACCTCTTTTTTTTTTTTTCTTTTTTGCGGTATGCGGGCCTCTCACTGTTGTGGCCTCTCCCATTGCGGAGCACAGGCTCCGGACGCGCAGGCCCAGCGGCCATGGCTCACGGGCCCAGCCGCTCCGCGGCATATGGGATCCTCCCAGACCGGGGCACGAACCCGTATCCCCTGCATCGGCAGGCGGACTCTCAACCACTGCGTCACCAGGGAGGCCCCCAACGTACCTCTTGAAATCTGATTCCTGCTATTCTGCCTCGTTTTAAAGTCCGCCTCTCTGCCTTCCCTCAAAAGATTTTTGGAAGATAGTTGTCCTCTATTACTCTGCCAGTTTGTAAATTGCTGTGCCCCTGAGCTCCATTTTTCAACTCATTTTTGTGAGCTGACCACAAATCCAAAATTATGGTTCAAAACCTATACTGGTTCCTGGCGCGTGGCTGAGACATTGGTTAATTCTACTTCCTGCCGGGCAACTAAAGTGACATGTACCTGTCCAAATGCCTAACATCTACTCTCTCATTGGTTCTCCCTCTTCCCTTTCATCCTTTGCCAAATTGGCAACCTGTGCGAACCAGGAGGTTAAAGGAGCTGCTCTCCAAGTTCGGAGATTGATAGTAAAGCAGTTGAAAAGTCAAACTGGAGCACAAGGAGAGACACTATCTGTTGAGTTTTAGAAACTTTTCGTATTCACTGTATGTCCATTCTCTACGTTTCCCATACATGTTATAGCTGTAGTAATATTCCCTACAACCTGGAGAGTTGCGATCCATGGAATGGGTGCCATGCATTATTGCTTTAATGGGTCTGCGTTTGCTCACCCAATCTCACCAACCCTCTCAGTCCCATGTGTCCAGCCTTATACCATATCCAGCTTTCGTTGTAGATAGGGTCATTCCAGGTTTCATCAGAGAATCTGAAGGAATTGTAAAGAATTTGCCTGTTTTTTTGTTTTGTTTTTGAAATTCATTTTTATAGTTGGTTTGAGCTGATTCTCGCTGCCATGTTTATGCCAGTCTAGACACACTTGATTCCCTTATGGAGATATATCAATACATAGATTTTAAGATTCTTACTAGTCAGATATATTCCTCTGCGGGAAATATTGGGTTTTGAGTCCCTTTCACTGAGGAAGGTGTAGGTGTTGTTTATTCCATAGTTGGTTTTTGGAAGGGTACCTGTGCTTATATCAAACCCTGGTTTTGTGCATCACCCCACCGCTCCTTCCCCCTTAAGCAGGCATAAGAGTGTTTTCTAAATGTGAGACTCTGTTCTCTTTCCTAACTCAGTTCATGTGTAGCCATGTTTACAGGATCTTCATAAGTGATATCTTATGATAGGTTTTTTTTTTTCTGTGTGACTTAATTCACTTAGAATCATCGTACATGAATCCAATCATTTTGCTGCTACTGGTCTTATGACATTGATTTCGTGGCTGAGGGATATTCCATCATACGTAAGTACCACAATTTTTTGAACCATTTTTACCTTTCCAGGGATACTTAAGGTGTACCCAAGTTGAGGTTCTTGTAAGCAGTGCAGCCCTAAATTTTGGGGTGGCTCTGTCTTACTCATTTTCAGTTTTCCCAATGTATATTCCCTAGACTGGGAGTGTACTTGGCTCTGTAGCTCTGTTGTTTACTTGTTTTAGGGAACACAGTGCACTCCTCCAGAGAGGCAGTTGGCAATTTACCTCCCGGCCATCAGCATAACAAGGCTCCCTGTTCTCCAGGGCCTGTCTTGCCTTTCTGGTTTTTACCCATTTTGTGGATGTCCCTTGTGACTGGTGAGAAGTGATACTTCTTTGTAGTGCAGACTTGCATTGCCCACTTGCTTGCTTGGCCAAAATGCGTATGCATTTTCCCCTGAATATATTCAGGGGAAAACACATACGGCCTTTTTGGCCATGTGCATCATTGTCGAAGTTGTGCTGCTCTTCCTGTGCTTTAAAGGCGATTCCAACGTACCTCTTGAAATCTGTTTCCTGCTATTCTGCCTCGCTTTCAAGTCCGCCTAGTTGCCTTCCCTCAACAGATTGTTGGAAGATAGTTGCCCTTTATTACTCTGCCAGTTTGTGAATTGCTTTGCCCCTGAGCTCCATTTTTTAACTCGTTTTTTGTGAGCTGAACGCAAGTCCAATATTTTGGTTCAGGACCTATACTGGTTTTCGGTGGGTGGCTGAGACTTCGGTTAATTCTTCTTCCTCCCGGGAAATAAGAGTGATATGTGCCCGTCCAAATGCCTAGCAGCTAATCTCTCATTGGTTCTCCCTATTCCCTTTCATCCTTTGCCAAATTGGCAACCTGTGTGAATCTGGAGGTTAAAGGTGCTGTCTCTCCAAGTTGGGAGATTGATAGTAAAGCAGTTGGAAAGTCAAACTGGAGCACCAGGAGAGCGATTATTCGTTGAGTTTTAGAAAGCTTTCGTATTCAGAGTGTGTCCATTCTCTAGGTTTCCCATACCTGTTATAGCTGTAGTAATATTCCCTTCAACCTGGAGAGCTGGGACCCATGGAAATGGTGACATGCATTATTGCTTTACAGGGTCTGCATTTGCTCACCCAATCTCACCAATCCTCTCAGTCCCATGTGTCCAGCCTTATGCCACCTCCAGCTGTCGTTGTAGATAGGGTCATTCCAAGGTTCATCAGAGAGCCTGAAGGAATTGTAAAGAATTTCGCTGTTTTTTTGTTTCATTTTTGAAATTCCGTTTTATAGTGGGTTTGATGTGATTCTCGCTGCCATCTTTATGCCAGTCTAGACACACTTGATTCCCTTACGGAGACATATCAATACATAGGTTTTAAGATGCTTACTTTTCAGATATATTCCTCTGCGGGACATATGGGGTTTTGAGTCCCTTTCACTGAGGAAGGTGTAGGTGTTGTTTATTCCATAGTTGGTTTTTGGAAGGGTACCAGTGGTTATATCAAACTCTGGTTTTGTGCATCACCCCACCTCTCCTTCCCCCTTAAGCAGGCATAAGGGTGTTTTCTAAATGTGAGACTCTGTTCTCTTTCCTAACTCAGTTCATGTGTAGCCATGTTTACAGGATCTTCATAAGTGATATCTTATGATGAGTTTTTTTTCTTCTGTGTGACTTAATTCACTTAGAATCATCGTACCTGAATCCACTCATTTTGCTGCTACTGGTCTTATGACATTGATTTCATGGCTGAGGGATATTCCATCATACGTAAGTACCACAATTTTTTGAACCATTTTTACCTTTCCTGGGATACTTAAGGTGAACCCAAGTTGAGGTTCTTGTAAGCAGTGCAGCTCTAAATTTTGGGGTGGCTCTGTCTTATTGATTTTCAGTTTTCCCAAGGTATATTCCCTAGACTGGGAGTGTACTTGGCTCTGTAGCTCTGTTGTTTGCTTGTTTTACGGAACACAATGCACTACTCCAGAGAGGCAGTTGGCAACTTACATCAGGGCCATCAGCATAACAAGGCTCCCTGTTCTCTAGGGCCTGTCTTGCCTTTCTGGTTTTTACCCATTTTGTGGATGTCCCTTGTGACCGGTGGGAAGTGATACTTCTTTGTAGTGCAGACTTGCATTGCCCACTTGCTTGCTTTGCCAAAAGTGCGTATGCGTTTTCCCCTGAATATATTCAGGAGAAAACGCATACGGCCTTTTTGGCCATGTGCATCATTGTCGAAGTTGTGTTCTTCTTCCTGTACTTTAAAGGCGATTCCAACGTACCTCTTGAAATCTGTTTCCTGCTATTCTGCCTCGCTTTCAAGTCCGCCTAGTTGCCTTCCCTCAACAGATTGTTGGAAGATAGTTGCCCTTTATTACTCTGCCAGTTTGTGAATTGCTTTGCCCCTGAGCTCCATTTTTTAACTCGTTTTTTGTGAGCTGAACGCAAGTCCAGTATTTTGGTTCAGGACCTATACTGGTTTTCGGTGGGTGGCTGAGACTTTTGTTAATTCTTCTTCTGGCCGGAAAAGTAGAGTGACATTTGGCGGTCCAAATGCTTACCAGCTACTCTCTCATTGGTTCTCCCTCTTCCCTTTCATCCTCTGCCAAATTGGCAACCTGTGAGCACCAGGAGGTTAAAGGGTCTGTCTCTCTAATTTGGGAGATTGATAGTAAAGCACTTGGAAAGTCATACCGTAGCACCAGGAGAGGGACTATTAGTTTAGTTTTAGAAACCTTTCGTATTCACAGTGTGTCCATTCTCTAGGATTCCCGAACATGTTATAGCTGTTGTAATATTACCTTCAACCTGGAGAGTTGGGACCCATGGAATGGGTGCCACTCATTATTGCTTTAAAGGATCTGCATTTGCTCACCCAATCTCAAGATTCCTCTCAGTCCAAAGTGTCCAGCCTTATGCCACATCCAGCTGTCATTGTAGATAGGGTCATTCCAGGTTTCATCAGAGACCCTGAAGGAATTGTAAGGAATTTCCCTGTTTTTTTGTTTTGTTTTTGAAATTCCTTTTTATAGTGGGTTGAGCTGATTCTCACTGCCATGTTTATGCCAGTCTAGACACACTTGATTCCCTTATGGAGACATATCAATACATAGGTTTTAAGATTCTTACTAGTAAGATATATTACTCTGCATTGAATATGGTGTGTTGAGTCCCTTTCACTGAGGAACTTGTAGGTCTTGTCTATTCTGTATTTGATTTTTGGAACTGTACCTGTACTGATATCAAACTCTGGTTTTATGCATCACCCCACCTCTCCTTCCCCCTTAAGAAGGCATAAGGTTGTTTTCTAAATGTGAGACTCCCTTCTCTTTCCTATCTCAGTTCATATGTAGCCATGTTTACAGGATCTTCATAATTGATATCTTATGATAATTTTCTTTTTCTGTGTGACTTATTTCACTTAGAATTATCGTACCTGAATCCACTCATTTTGCTGCTACTGGTCTTATGACATTGATTTCATGGCTGAGGGTTAATCCGTCATACGTAAGTACCACAATTTCTTGAACCATTTTTGTCTTTCCTGGGATATTTAAGGTGTACCCAAGTTGAGGTTTTTGTAAGCAGTGCAGCCCTGAATTTTGGTGTGGATCTGTCTTACTAATTTTCAGTTTTCCCAAGCTATATTACCTAGACTGGAAGTGCCATTGGCTCTGTAGCTCTGTTGTTTACTTGTTTTAGGGAACACAGTGCACTCCTCCAGAGAGGCAGTTGGCAATTTACATCCCGCCCATCAGCATAACAAGGCTCCCTGTTCCCCAGGGCCTGTCTTGCCTGTCTTTTTTTTACACATTTTGCGGATGTCCCTTTTGGCTGGTGGGAAGTGACACTTTTTTTATTGCAGATTTGCATTGCCCGCTTGCTTGCTTTGCTGAAAAGGGCATATGCGTTTTCTCCTGAATATATTCACGTGAAAACCCATATGCCCTTTATGGCCATTTCCATTATTTTCGAAGTTGTGATGCTTTTCCTGTGTTTAAAGGCGATTCCAATGTACCTCTTGAAATCTGTTTCATGACATTCTGCCTCATTTTCACTTCCGCCTCGTGGCTTTCCCTCAACAGATTTTTGGAAGAGAGTAGTCCTTTATAACTCTGCAGGTTAGTGAATTGCTGTGGCCCTGAGCTCCATTTTATAACTCGCGTTTTTGCGAGCTGACCGCAAATCCACAGTTTTGCTTCTGGACCTATACTGGTTCTGGTGGGGGCAGGCTGAGTCTTTGGTTAATTCCTCTTCATGACGGGTAATTAGAGTGAAATGTGCCCGTCCAAATGCCTACAGCTACTCTCTCATTGGTTCTCTCTCTTCCCTTATATCCTCTGCACAATTTTCCAACTGTGCGAACAAGGAGGTTATAGGGGCTGACTCTCCAAGTTGGGAGATTGATAGTAAAGCAGTTGGAATGTCAAACTTGAGCACAAGGAGAGAAAAAAAAGTAGTAGAGTTTTAGAAACCTTTCACCATCAGATGGTTTCCATTCTCTAGGTTCCCATACATGTTATAACTGTAGTGATATTCCCTTCTACTTGGAGAGTTGGGAACCATGGAAAGCGTGGCAGGCATAATTGCTTTAAAGGGTCTGCATTTTTTCACCCAATCTCACCAATCCTCTCAGTCCCAAGTGACCAGCGTTATGCCACATCCAGCTGTCATTGTAGATACGGTCATTCCAGGTTTCATCAGAACCCCTGAAGGTATTGTGTAAGAATTTTACTATTTTTATGTTTTGTTTTGAAATTCATTTTTATAGTGGGTTTGAGCTGATTCTCACTGCCATGTTTATGTCATTCTAGACACACTTGGTTCCCTTACGGAGACATATCAATACATAGGTTTTAAAATTCTTACTAGTCAGATATATTTCTCTGTGGGGAATAAGGATGTTGAGTTCCGTTTACTGAGGAAGGAGTAGGGCTTGTCTCTTCTCTTTTTGGATTATGGAACGGTACCTGTGCTAATATCAAACTTTTGTTTTGTGCATCTCCCCACCTGTCTTTCCCCTTAAGCAAGCATTAGAGTGTTTTCTAAATCTGAGACTCTGTTCTCTTCCCTAATTCAGTTCATATGTAGCCCTGTTTACATTCCCTTTATAAGTGATATCTTATGTCATAATGCACCATGGCCTTGTCATAATAATGCTCCATGACCCCTGTCATCACAATGCTCCATGCCCTGGTTATCACAAAGCTCCATGTCCCTTGTCATCACAATTCTCCACGTCCTTGTCATCACAATGCTACATGACACTTCTCATCAAAATATTACATGCTCTTGTCATCACAATTCTCCATGCATTTGAAATTGCAATGCTCCATGCACTTGTCATCACAATGCTCCATGCACTTGTCATCACAATGCTCCATGCCCTCGTCATCACATTGCTCCATGACACCTGTCATCACAATGCTTCATGCCCCTTTTCATTATAGTGCTCCATGATGCTCGACACCACAATTACCCAAGGTCTTCTCATCACAATGCTCCACGGTTTTGCCATCACCATGCTCCATGCCTAGTCATCACAAAGCTAAATATCCCTTGTCCTCACAATTCTCCACGTCCTTGTCATTACAATGCTCCTGGCACTTCACATCAAAATGTTATATGCTCTTGTCATCACAATACTCCATGCAGTTGTCATCGCAATGCTCCATGACCCCTGTTATAGGAAGTTCCATGCACTGTTCATCACAATGTTTCACGACCTGGACATTAAAATTATCAATGGCCCTTGATATCACAATGCTCCAAGCCCTTGTCATCACAATGCTCCTTTACTTTGTCACAGCAAACCTCCATGACACTTGGCATCACAGTGCTCCATGATATTGTCATCAAACTGGAACATGACATATTTCATCACAATGCTCCCTGACACCTTTCTTCACAATAATCCATGACCTTGTCCTCACAGTGCTCCATGCCCTTGTCATTACAATGTGCCATGCCCAATCTTATCACAATAATCCATGAAACTTGTCAGACAAATGCTCCATGCCACTTTTCATCACAATGCTCCATGAACGCTGTCATCACAATGCACCATGCCCATCATCATAATGCTTCATGCTATTGTCATCACAATGAAATCAAAATGCTCCATGACCTCTGTCCTCACAATGCTGCAAACCCTTGTGATCACAATGTTACATAACCCTTGTTATCACAATGCCCCATGACGCTGGTCATCACAATTATCCATGGTCTTCTCATCACAATGCACCATGACTTTTGTCATCACAATGCTCAATACACTTGTCATCACAATGCTCTCTGACTATTGCCCTCAGTATGCACCTTGAACTCTTTCATGACAAGGCTCCATGCCTATTTCATCACAATGATCCATGTCCTTTTCATCACAATGCTCCAAGACCCCTGTAATCACAATGCTCCATGCCCTTGTCATCACAAAGCTCCATGACACATGTCATCAGCATGTTCCATGGCCTTCTCATCAAAATGCTCCATGCCCTTGTCATCACAATGCTCCCAGATCCCTGTAATCACAATGCTCCATGCCCCTTTTCAAATCAATGCTCCATGAACCCTGTCATCACAATGCATCATGCCCATCATCATAATGCTTCCGGCTATGGTCAGCACAATGAAATCAAAATTCTCCATGACCTCTGTCATCACAATGCTCCATGACTCCTGTCATCACAATACTCCATGAATATTTTCAGCCCAATGCTCCATGACACTTGTCATCAAAATGATCCATGCCCTTGTCATCCCAATGCTCCATGACCCCTGTATTCACAATGCTCCGTGACGCTTGTCATCACAGTGTTCCATGACACCTGTCATCACAACGCTCCATGACTTTGTCAGCAAAATGCTACATGGCTTTGTCATTACAATACTCTATGCGCTTGTCATCACAATACTCCATTACCATTGTCATCACAATCCTCCATGAACCTTTGGATCACATTGCTTTATGCCCTTGTCATCACAATGCTCCCTGCTCCTTGAAATCAAAATGATCCATGAACTCTCTCATCGCAATGCTCCAAAAACTTGTGATCACAATGTTCCATAACACTTGTCATCACAACGCTCCATGATGCCTGTCTTCACAATACTCCATGCCCTTTTCATCACAATGCTCCATGATCTTTGTCATCACAATTCTCAATACACTTGTCATCACAATGCTCCCTGACACTTGTCTTCAGAATGCTCCTTGAACCCTCCCACGAAAAGGCTCCATGACGTTTTTATCACAATGCCCCATGCCGTTTTCATCACAATGCTCCATGCGATTGTCATCACAATGGGCCATTACATATGTCATCACAAATTTCTCTGACACCTATATTCACAATAATGCATGACCTGGTCATCACAATGTTCCATGCCTTTGTCATCACAATGCGACATTCCAACAGTCATCACAGTACTCCATGAAACATATTAGACCAATGATCCATGCCCTTTTCATCACAATGCTCCGTGTCTCCAGTCATCACAATGCTTCATGACCTTTGTCATCCCAATGCTCCATGCCCTTGTCATTACAATCCTGCATGACTCATGCATCATAGTGTTCCGTACCCTTGTCATCACAGTGCTCTATGCCCACTCTCATCACAATAACCCATGAAACATTTTAGACCAATGTTCCATGCCATTCTCATCACAATGCTCCATTACCTCTGTCATAACAATACACCATGACCCCTGCCATCACAATGTTCCACGGCATAGTCATCACAAGGTTCCATGAGACTTGTTATCACAATGCTGAAGACCCTTGTAATCACAATGCTCGATGCCCTTGTCATCACAAAGCTCCATGACGCATGTCATCAGAATGTTCCATGGCCTTCTCATCACAATGCTCCATGCCCTTGTCATCAGAATGCTCCAAGACCACTGTAATCACAGTGCTCCATGACCCTTTTCATCTCAATGATCCATGAACCCTGTCATCACAATGCACCATGCCCATCATCATAATGCTTCAGGCTATTGTCATCACAATGAAATCAGTAATCTCCATGACCTCTGTCATCATAATGCTCCAAACCCTTGTGATCACAATGTTCCATAACACTTATCATCACAACACCCCATGACGCTCATCATAACAATTAACCATGGTCTTCTTATCACAATGCTCCATGATCTTTGTCATCACAATGCTCAATACACTTGTCATCACAATGCTCCCTGACACTAGTCGTCAGTATGCTCTTTGAAGCCTGTCATGACAAGGCTCCATACCTTTTTCATAACAATGATCCGTGCCGTTTTCATATCAATGCTCCAAGATCCCTGTAATCACAATGCTCCATGCCCTTGTCATCACAAAACTCCATGACACATGTCATCAGAATGCTCCATGGCCTTCTCATCACAATGCTCCATGCCCTAGCCATCACAGTGCTCCAAGACCCCTGTAATCACAATGCTCCATGCCCCTTTTCATCAGAATGCTCCATGAGACTTGTCATCACAAGTCTCCATGGTCTTCTCATCACAATGCTCCAGGACCTTGTCATCACCATGCTCCATTCCCTTGTCATCACAATGCTCCATGACCCGTATCATCACAATAATCCATGAACATATTCAGCCCAATGCTCCACGACCTACACATCACAGTGCTCCATGGCCAATATCATCAAAATGCTCCATGACCACTGTCATCACAACACTCCATTACTCCTGACAACACAATGATCCTGGACTCTTGTCATCACAATGCTCCATGACCCCTGTCATCACAACACTCCATGAACATTTCAGCCCAGTGCTCCATGACACTTGTCATCACAATGATCCATGCCCTTTTCATCCCAATGCTCCATGACCCCTGTATTCACAATGCTCCGTGACGCCTGTTATCACAGTGCTCCATGAAACTTGTCATCACAATGCTCCATGCCTTTGTCAGCAAAATGCTACATGACCTTGTCATTACAATGCTCTATGCATTTGTCATCAAAATACTCCATTTCCATTGTCATCACCATCCTCCATGAAACTTGGGATCACATTGCCTCATGCCCTTGTCATCACAATGCTCCATGCTCCTTGAAATCAAATGATCCATGACCTCTGTCATCACAATTCTCCAAACCCTTGTGATCACAATGTTCCATAACACTTGTCATCACAACGCTCCATGATGCCAGTCATCACAATATTCCATGCCTTTTTCATCACAATGCTCCATGACCTTTGTCATCAAAATGCTCAATACACTTGTCATCACAATGCTCCCTGATATTTGTCATCAGAATGCTCCTTGAAACCTGTCACAAAAAGGCTCAAAGCCTTTTTCATCACAATACCCAATGCCGTTTTCATCACAATGCTCCATGCCATTGTCATCAAAATACTCCACAAGCTTGTCATCAGAATGCTCCATGACCCTTGTCATCACAATTCTCCATGCACTTGTCAGCTCAATGCTCCCTGACACTTGTCATCACAATGCTCCAAGCCATTGTCATCACAACTCTCCATTACCTTTGTCATCAGAATTCTCCATGACACTTGGCATCACAATGCTCCATGCCATTGTCATCACAATAGGCCATTGCATATGTCATCACAATGCTCCCTGACAACTGTCTTCACAATAATGCATGACCTGGTCATCACAATGCTCCGTGCCCCTGTCATCACAATGCGCCATTCTAACTGCCATCGCAATAATCCATGAAACTTATTAAACCAATGTTCCATGCCCTTGTCATCACAATTCACCATTCCCTTATTATCACAATGCTCCATGACCCCTGTCATCACAATGCTCCGTGACTCCAGTCATCACAATGCTACATGACCTTTGTCATCACAATGGTCCGTGCCCTCGTCATCAACAGTCTCTGTGACCTTTTTAACCACAATGCTCCATGAAATTTTCATCACAATTCTCTTTGACCCTTGTCATCACAATGCTCTATGCCTTTCTCACCACAATGCTCCATGACCCTTGTCATCACAATGCACCATGCGCTTGTCAGCACAATGCTCCATGACACATGTCATCACAATGCTCCATGACCCCTGTCATCACAATGCTCCGTGACTCCAGTCATCAAAATGCTTCATAACCTTTGTCATCACAGTGGTCCATGCCCGCGTCATCACAAGGCTCTTTGACCTTTGTAACCACAATGCTCCATGAATATTTCTTCACAATTCTCTGTGACCCTTGTCATCACAATTCTCCAAGACCCCTGTAATCACAATGCTCCATGCCCCTTTTCATCAGTATGCTCCATGAGACTTGTTATCACAAGGCTCCATAGATTTGTCATCACAATGCTCCAGGACTTTGTCATCAAAATGCTTCACGACCTTGTCATGAAAATTCTCAATGACCCTTGTCATCATAATGCTCCAAGCGCTAATCATCACAATGCTCCATTATATTTGTCATCACAATCCTCCATTACATTCGGTATCACAATGCTCCATGCCATTGTCATCGCAATGGACCATGACATATGTCATCACAATGCTCCCTGACACCTGTCTTCACAATACTACATGACCTTCTCATCACAATGCTCCAGGCCCTTGTCATCACAATGCACCATGCCCACTGTCATCACAATAATCTATGAAATTTGTTAGACGAATGCTCCATTCTCCTGTCAAAACAATGCTCCATGCCCTTGTCATTACAATGCTCCATGACCCCTGTCATCACAATGCTCCGTGACTCCAGTCATCACAATGCTTCATAACGTTTGTCATCACAATGGTCCATTCCAGCGTCATCACAAGGCTCTGTGACCTTTGTAACCACAATGATCCATGAACTTTTCATCACAATTCTCTGTGACCCTTGTCATCACAATGCTCCATGTCTTTGTCAGAACAATGCTCCATGACCATTGTCATCACAATGTGCCACGCGCATTTCATCACAAAGGTCCACAAACTTATCATTGCAATGCTCCATAAGCTTTGTAATCACAATTGTCCATGCACTTCTCATCAAAATGCTCTCTCACCAGAGATATCACAGTGTTCCATCACTAGTCATCACAATACTCCCTCACCCCTGTAATCATAATGTTCCCTGACCCTGTCATCACAATGCTACCTCCCCTTATCTTCACAATATTCCATGACGCCTGACATAACAATGTTCCATAACCCCTCTCATCAAAATGCTCCATGACCCTTTTCATCCCAAAGCTCCAAGAACCCTGACATCACAATGCTCTATAACCCCTGCCATCAAAATGTTCCATTACACTTTTTATCAAATTGCTGCATGACCCGGTCATCAAAATGCTCCCTGCACTTCTCATCACAATGCACCATGCCCTTGTCATCAAAATGCTCCATGACTTGTCATCACAAAGCTCCATGACACTTGGCATCACAATGCTCCATCAACACTCTCATCACATTGCTACATGCCCTTGTCATCTCAAAGCTCCATGACACTTGTCATCTCAATGATCGATGCCCTTCTCATCACAATGCTCCATGCCCTAGTCATTAAAATCCTGCATAACCCATGTATCACAGTGTTCCGTGCCCTTGTCATCACAATGCTCCATGCCCACTCTCATCACAATAATCCATGAAACATATCAGACCAATATTCCATGCCCTTCTCATCACAATGCTCCATTACACCTGTCATAACAATGCTCCATGACCCCTGCCATCACAGTGTTCCACGGCCTTGTCATCACAAGGCTCCATGTCCCCTGTCATCACAATACTCCATGAATATTTTCAGACCAGTGCTCCATGACACTTGTCATCACAATGATCCATGCCCTTGTCATCACATTACTCCATGACACCTTTCATATCAATGATCCCTGACTCCAGTCATCACAATGCTTCATAACATTTGTCATCACAGTTGTCCCTGCCCGCCTCATCACAAGGCTCTGTGACGTTTGTAACCACAATGCTCCATAACCTTTTCATCACAATTATCCGTGATCCTTGTCATCACAGTTCTCCATGCCTTTGTCAGAAGAATGCTCCATGACCCCTGTCATCACAATGTGCCACGCGATTTTCATCACAACAGTCCACAAATTTGTCATAGCAATGCTCCATAAACCTTGTAATCACAATGCTCCATGCCCTTCTCATCACAATGCTCCATTACCCCTGTCATAACAGTGCTCCATGACCCCTGTCATCACAATGTTCCACGGCCTAGTCATCAAAATGTTCCATAACACATGTCATCAAAATGTTCCATGACAGTTTTCATCAAATTGCTCCATGACCCAGTCATCACAATGCTACCTGCCCTTCTCATCACAGTGCACAACGCACTTGTCATCAAAATGCTCCATGACCTTTGTCATCACAAAGTTCCATGACCCTTGGCATCACAATGCTCCAAGTCATTGTCATCACAATGCTCCATGAACACTCTCATCACATTGGTCCATGACTTGTCATTACAAAGCTCCATGACACATGTCATCAGAATGCTCCATGGCCTTCTCATCACAATGCTCCATGCGCTTGCCATCACAGTGCTCCATTACCCCTCTCATAACAATGCTCCATGACCACTGCCATCACGATGTTCCGTGGCCTTGTCATCAAAAAGCTCCATGACCCTTCTCATCACAATGCTCCAAGACCCCTTTAATCACAGTGCTTCATGCCCCTTTTCATCTCAATGCTCCAAGAACCCTGTCATCACAGTGCACCATGCCCATCATCATAATGCTTCATGCTATTGTCATCACAATGAAATCAAAATGCTCCATGACCTCTGTAATAACAATGCTCCAAACCCTTGTGATCACAATATTCCATAACACGTGTCATCACAGTGCCCCGTGACGCTCGTCATCACAGTTATCCATGGTCTTCTCATCACAATGCTCCATGACCTTTGTCATCACAATGCTCAATACACTTGTCATCAAAATGCTCCCTGACACTTGTTGTCTGTATCCTCCTTTTTTTTTTTTGCAACCCTGTTTTCCTACTCTGAGTTCCTCCATGTGGATAACAGCCTGACAATTATCATTATTTACATCCTATACATCTATTTGAGTTATTACCCTCAAGTATTTTACTTCCTCCTACACCTCATTTCAATCATTGTTTTGTGTCTTCTATCTTCACTTCCCTGGAGCTTCATTTTAGTGTTGCAGTCTACTTGATCACTTCTCTACTGTTCAAGTAGCATTTCTTTTAGAGTATCTCAGAGCCAGACAATGTGCACATGCACATGCACGCACACACACACACACACACACACACACACACACACACTAACTTGCACAGTGATAAAGAAAGGCCATGTCGTGTGGACAGTGAAAAGTTGTTTGGTGCGGTTGAAGTACCGGGGCAGTCTGGGGAGAAAAGGGTGGGAGGTATATAGGGGATAGTACAGGTGATGAAGACCCAAGGGAGCTGGACTGAACGCAGAAGAAAATTCTGGATTCACAGTATGGGAACAGGAACTATTGTACAATCACAGGTTAATTTTCAAAATAGGCATGTTCTGCAAAAGTAAAGTGAATTTCTAAATATCTTTTAATTTTTTTTTTTTCGGTACGCAGGCCTCTCACTGTTGTGGCGTCTCCCGTTGTGGAGCACAGGATCCGGAAGCGCAGGCTCAGTGGCCATGGCTCACGGGCCCAGCCGCTCCGCGGCATGTGGGATCCTCCCGGACTGGGGCATGAACCCGTGTCCCCTGCATCGGCAGGCGGACTCTCAACCACTGTGCCACCAGGGAAGCCCTAATTTTTTTTTTTTAGGAAAAATATTAGAGTCATGACTTTGGAGAGAAATTTGGTCCTAATGTATTAGAAAATAAAACCTACAGTCTACTGGTGTCTGCTTCTCCTTTTCCTCTTTCAGGGCCCAGTTCCAAATTTCCCCAGTGATCTATAATTCCCTTGAAGTTTTGTGGTACCAGTTAGATGTCATCTTTGTAATTTTTTTTAATATTAAGAAAAATTATCAAAAATCTGTAAATTAAACTTAAGAGGACAATTACATATCCATTCTAGGTTTATTTACTTTTCTGAGAGAATGTATCATTCATTGATTTGTTATTAATGGCCTGAAACAGATAGACTGCCAGATATTTCTCCAGCAAAAATGTGTCTGTATCCTCCTTGAACCCAGTCATGACAAGCCTCCATGCCTTTTTCATCACAATGATCCATGCCCTTTTCATCACAATGCTCCAAGACCCCTTTAAACACAATGCTCCATGCCCTTGGCATCACAAAGCTCAATGAAACATGTCTTCAGAATGCTCCTTGGCCTTCTCCTCACAATGCTCCATGCCCATGTCATCACAATGTTCCAAGACCCCTGTAATCACAATGCTCCATGCCCCTTTTCATCACTATGCTCCCTGAGATTTGTCATCACAAGTCTCTATGCATTTCTCATCACAATGCTCCAGGACATCGTCATCACAATGCTTCATGACGTTTTTCTGAAAATCCTCAATGGCCCTTGTCATCATAATGCTCCAAGCTGTAGTCTTCACAATGCTCCATTATATTTCTCATCAAATTCCTCCATTACATTTGACATCACAATGCTACCTGCCATTGTCATTGCAATGGACCATGACATATGTCATCACAATGCTCCCTGACACCTGTCTTAACAATACTCCATGACTTTCTCTTCGCAATGATCCATGGCCTTGTCATCAAAATGCACCATGTCCACTGTCATCACAATAATCTATGAAACTTGTCAGACCAATGCTCCATGCCCCTGTCAACACAATGCTCCATGCCCTTGTCATCACAATGCTCCATGACCCCTGTCATCACAATGCTCCGTGACTCCAGTCATCACAATGATTCATAACGTTTGTCATCAAAACGGTCCATGCCCGCGTCATCACAAGGCTCTGTGACCTTTGTAACCACAATGCTCCATGTACTTTTCATCACAATGCTCCGTGACACTTGTCATCACAATGCTCCATGCCTTTGACAGAACAGTGCTCCTTGCCCCTTGTCATCACAATGTGCCACGTGCTTTTCATCACATAGGTCCACAACCTTGTCATCGCTATGATCCATAAACCTTATAATCACAATGGTCCATGCACTTCTCATCACAATGCTCCATGACTTGTCATCACAATGCTCCATGATTTCTCATCACAATCCTCCATGACCCATGACACATGTATCACAGTGTTCCATGCCCTAGTCATCACAATGCTCCAAGACCCCTGTAATCACAATGCTCCATGCCCCTTTTCATCAGAATGCTCCATGAGACTTGTCATGACAAGTCTCCATCGTCTTCTCTTCACAATGCTCCTGGACATTGTCATCACCATGCTCCATTCCCTTCTCATCACAATGCTCCATGACCCCTGTCATCACAATAATCCATGAATATTTTCAGCCAAATACTCCAAGACCTATTCATCACAATGCTCCATGGCCAATATCATCACAAAGCTCCATGACCACAGTCATCACAACACTCCATGACACCCGACAACACAATGATCCGTGACTCTTGTCATCACAATGCTCCATTCCATAGTCATCACAATGCTCCATGACACCTGTCATCACACACTCCATGAACATTATCAGCCCAGTGCTCCATGACCCTTGTCATCACAATGATCCATGCCCTTGTCATCCCAATGCTCCATGACCCCTGTATTCAAAATGCTCCGTGACGCTTTTCATCACAGTGCTCCATGACACATGTCATCACAATGCTCCATGCCTTTGTCAGCAAAATGCTAAATGACCTTGTCATTACAATGCTCTATGCGCTTGTCATCAAAATACTCCATTTCCATTGTCATCACAATCCTCCATGAAACTTGGGATCACATTGCTTCATGCCCTTGTCCTCACAATGCTCCATGCTCCTTGAAATCAAAATGATCCATGACCTCTGTCATCACAATGCTCCAAACACTTGTGATCACAATGTTCCATAACACTTGTCATCACAACGCTCCATGATGCCTGTCATCACAATACTCCATGCTCTTTTCATCACAATGCTCCATGACCTTTGTCATCACAATTCTCAATACACTTGTCATCACAAGGCTCCCTGACACTTGTCATCAGTATGCTCCTTGAACCATGTCAGGAAAAGGCTCCATTCCTTTTTCATCAGTATGCCCCATGCCGTTTTCATCACAATGCTCCATGCCATTGTCATCAAAATACTCCACAAGCTAGTCATCAGAATGCTCCATGACCCTTGTCATCACATTTCTCCATACACTTGTCAGCACAATGCTCCCTGACCCTTGTCATCACAGTGCTGCAAGCCATTGTCATCACAATGCTCCATTACCTTTGCCATCAGAATCCTCCATGACACTTGGCATCCCAATGCTCCATGCCATTGTCATCACAATGGGCCATTACATATGTCATCACAATGCTCCCTGACACCTGTCTTCACAATACTGCATGACCTGGCCATCACAATGCTCCATGCCCTTGTCATCAAAATGTGCCATTCCAGCTGTCATCGCAATAATCCATGAAACTTATTAGACCACTGCTCCTTGCCCTGGTCATCACAATGCTCCATGCCCTTGTTATCACAATGCTCCATGAACCCTGTCATCACAATGCTCAGTGACTCCAGTCATCACAATGCTTCGTGACCTTTGTCACCACAATGGGCCATGCCCTCGTCATCATCACTCTCTGTGAGCATTTTAACCAAAATGATCCATGAACTTTTCATCACAATGCTCTTTGACCCTTGTCATCACAATGCTCTATGCCTTTCTCAGCACAATGCTCCATGACCCTTGTCATCACAATGTTCCATGCGCTTGTCAGCACAATGCTCCATGACACGTCATCACAATGCTCCATGACCCTTGTTATCACAATGCTCCGTGACTCCAGTCATCACAATGCTTCATAACGTTTGTCATCACAATGATCCATGCCCGTGTCATCACAAGGTTCCGCGACCTTTGTAACCACAATGCTCCATGAAATTTTCATCACAATTCACAGTGACCCTTGTCATCACAATGCTCCATGTCTTTGTCAGAACAATGCTCCATGACCATTGTCTTCACTATGTGCCACGCGCATTTCATCACAACGGTCTACAACATTGTCATTGCAATGCTCCATAAAGCTTGTAATCAAAATGGTCCATGCACTTCTCATCAAAATGCTCTCTAACCAGAGATATCACAGTGTTCCATGACTAGTCATCACAATACACCCTCACCCCTGTAATCACAATGGTCCATGACCCTGACATCACACTGCTACATCCGCTTATCATCACAATGTTCCATGACCCCTGACATCACAATGTTCCATAACCCCTGTCATCAAAATGCTCCATGATCCTTTTCATCCCAAAGCTCCAAGAACCCTGACATCACAATGTTCTATAACACCTGCCATCAAAATATTCCATTACACTTTTCATCAAATTGCTGCATGGCCCGGTCATCAAAATGCTCCCTGCACTTCTCATCACAATGCACCATGCCCTTGTCATCAAAATGCTCCATGACTTGTCATCACAAAGCTCCATGACCCTTGGCATCACAATGCTCCATGTCATTGTCATCACAATGCTCCATGAACCCTCTCATAACATTGCTCAATGCCCTTGTCATCACAAAGCTCCATGACAATTCTCATCACAATGCTTGATTCCCTTCTCATCGCAATGCTCCATGCCCTTGTCATTACAATCCTGCATGACCCATGTATCATAGTGTTCCGTACCCTTGTCATCACAATGCTCAATGCCCACTCTCATCACAATAATCCATGAAATATTTCAGACCAATGTCCCATGCCCTTCTCATCACAATGCTCCATTACCTCTGTCATAATAATGCACCATGACCAATGCCATCACAATGTTCCACGGCTTAGTCATCACAAGGTTCCATGACACTTGTCATCACAAGGTTCCATGACACTTGTCATCACAATGCTGAAGGCCCCTGTAATCACAATGCTCCTTGCCCTTTTCATCACAAAGCTCCATGACGCATGTCATCAGAAAGTTCCATGGCCTTCTCATCACAATGCTACATGCCCTTGTCATCAAAATGCTCCAAGACCTTTGTAAACACAATGCTCCAATCCCCTTTTCATCTCAATGCTCCATGAACCCTGCCATCACAATGCACCATGCCCATCATCATCATGCTTCAGGCTATTGTCATCACAATGAAATCAATATTCTCCATGAACTCTGTCATCATAATGCTCCAAACACTTGTGATCACAATGTTCCAAAACACTTATCATTACAACACCCCATGACGCTCATCATCACAATTATCCATGGTCTTCTCTTCACAATGCTCCATGATCTTTGTCATCACAATGCTCAATACACTTGTCATCACAATGCTCCCTGACACTTGTCGTCAGTATGCTCCTTGAACCGTGTCATGACAAGGCTCCATGGCTTTGTCATCACAATAATCCATGCCCTTTTCATCACAATGCTTCAAGATCCCTGTAATCACAATGATCCATGCCCTTGTCATCACAATGCTCCAAGATCCCTGTAATCACAATGATCTATGCCCTTGTCATCAAAAAGCTCCATGAGGCATGTCATCAGAATGCTTCATGGCCTTCTCACCATAATGCTCCATGCCCTTGTCATCACAATGCTCCAAGACCCGTGTAATCACAATGCTCCATCCCGCTTTTCATCAGAATGCTCCATGAGACTTGTCATCACAAGTCTCCATGGTCTTCTCCTCACAATGCTCCAGGACATTGTCATCACCATGCTCCATTCCCTTGTCATCACAATGCTCCATGACCCCTGTCATCACAGTAGTCCATTAACATTTTCAGCCCAATGCTCCACGACCTACTCATCACAATGCTCCATGGCCAATATCTTCACAATGTTCCATGACCACTGTGATCACAACACTCCATGACAACTGACAACAAAATGATCTGGGATTCTTGTCATCACAATGCTCCATTCCCTAGTCCTCACAATGGTCCATGACACCTGTCATCACATCACTCCATGAACATTTTCAGCCCAGTGCTCCATGACACTTGTCATCACAATGATCCAGGCCCTTGTCATCCCAATGCTCCATGACCCGTGTATTCACAATGCTCCATGACGCTTTTCATCACAGTGCTCCATGACACATGTCATCACAATGCTCCATGCCTTTGTCAGCAAAATGCTACATGACCTTTCCATTACAATGCTCTATGCGCTTGTCATCAAAATACTCCATTTCCATTATCATCACAATCCTCCATGAAACTTGGGATCACATTGCTTCATGCCCTTGTCATCACAATGCTCCCTGCTCCTTGAAATCAAAATGATCCATGACCTCTGTCATCACAATACTCCAAACCCTTGTGATCACAAAGTTCCATAACACTTGTCATCACAACGCTCCATGATGCCTGTCATCACTATACTCCATGCTCTTTTCATCACAATGCTCCATGACCTTTGTCATCACAATTCTCAATACACTTGTCATCACAATGCTCCCTGACACATGTCAGCAGAATGCTCCTTGAACCCTGTCACGAAAAGGCTCCATGCTTTTTTCATCACAATGCCCCATGCCGTTTTCATCAAAATGATCCATGCCATTGTCATCAAAATACTCCACAAGATTGTCATCAGAATGCTCCATGACACTTGTCACTACAATTCTCCACGCACTTGTCAGCACAATGCTCCCTGACCCTTGACATCACAATGCTCCAAGCCATAGTCATCACAATGCTCCATTACTTTTGTCATCAGAATCCTCCATGACACTTGGCATCACAATGCTCCATGCCATTGTCATCACAATGGGCCGTTACATATGTCATCACAATGCTCCCTGACACCTGTCTTCACAATAATGCATGGCCTGGTCATCACAATGCTCCATGCAGTTGTCATCACAATGTGCCATTCTAACTGTCATCACAATAATCCATGAAACTTATTAGCCCAATGTTCCATGCCCTTGTCATCACAATGCTCCATGCCCTTGTTATCACAATGCTCCATGACCCCTGTCATCACAATGCTCCGTGACTCCAATCATCACAATGCTTCATGACCTTTGTCATCACAATGGTCCATGCCCTGGTCATCAACAGTCTCTGTGACCTTTTTAACAACAATGCTCCATGAAATTTCATCACAATGCTCTTTGACCCTTGTCATCAAAATGCTCCATGCGCTTGTCAGCACAATGCTCCATGACACATGTCATCACAATGCACCATGTGCTTGGCATCACAGTGCTCCACAATCTTGTCATCACAATGCTCCATAAAATTTGTCATCACAATGCTCCATGCACTTCTCATCAAATGCTCTCTCACCACTGATATCACAATGCTACATCACTATTTGTCACAATACTCCGTCACTCCTGTCATCACAATGCTACATGCACTTATCATCACAATGTTCGATGACCCCTGACATCACAATGTTCCATAACACCTGTCATCAAAGTGTTCCATGACACTTTTCATCAAATTGCTCAAAGACCCTGTCATCAGAATGTTCCCTGCGTTTCTCATCACAATGCACAACGCCCTTGCCATCAAAATGCTCCATGACATTTGTCATCACAAAGATCCATGACCCTTGGCATCAAAATGCTCCATGTCATTGTCATCACAATGCTCCATGCAAGCTCTCATCACATTGCTCCATGCCCTTCTCTTCACAAAGCTCCATGACACATGTCATCAGAATGCTCCATGACCTTCTCATCACAATGATCCATGCCCTTGCCATCACAATGCTCCATTACCACTGTCATAACAATGCTCCATGACCCCTGCCATCACGATGTTCCATGGCCTTGTCATCCCAAAGCTCCATGACCCTTCTCATCACAATGCTCCAAGAACGCTGTAATCACAATGCTCTATGCCCCTTTTCATCTCAATGATCCATGAACCCTGTCATCACAATGCACCATGCCCATCATCATAATGCTTCATGCTATTGTCATCACAATGAAATCAAATTGCTCCATGACCTCTGTCATAACAATGCTCCAAACCCTTGTGATCACAATATTCCATAAAACTTGTCATCACAATGCCCCGTGACGCTCGTCATCACAATTATCCATGGTCTACTCATCACAATGCTCCATGACCATTGTCATCACAATGCTCAATACACTTGTCATCAAAATGCTCCCTGTCACTTGTTGTCTGTATGCTCCTTGAACCCTGTCATGACAAGGCTCCATGCCTATTTCATCACAATGATCCATGCAATTTTCATCACAATGCTCCAAGACCCATGTAATCACAATGCTCCATGCCCTTGTCATCACAAAGCTCGATGACGCATGCCATCAGAATGCTCCTTGGTCTTCTCCTCACAATGATCCATGCCCTTGTCATCACAATGTTCCAAGACCCTTTTCTTCAGAATGCTCCATGAGACTTGTCATCACAAGGCTCCATGGTTTTGTCATCACAATGCTCAAAGAACTTCTCATCACAATGCTTCACGACCTTGTCATGGAAATTCTCAATGGCCATTGTTATCATAATGCTCCAAGCCATAGTCATCACGATGCTCCATTTTATTTGTCATCACAATTCTCCATTTCATTTGGCATCACTATACTCCCTGCCATTGTCATCGCAATGGACCATGACATATGTCATCACAATGCTCCCTGACACCTGTCTTCACAATACACAATGACCTTTTCTACACAATGATCCATGCCCTTGTCATCACAATGCACCATGTCCACTGTCATCACAATAATCTATGAATCTTGTCAGACAAATGCTCCATGCTCCTGTCATCACAATGCTCCATGCCCTTGTCATCACAATGCTCCATGACTTGTCATCACAATCCTCCATGACCCATGACACATGTATCACAGTGTTCCATGCCCTAGTCATCACAATGCTCCAAGACCCCTGTAATCACAATGCTCCATGCCCCTTTTCATCAGAATGCTCAATGAGACTTGTCATGACAAGTCTCCATGGCCTTCTCATAACAAAGCTCCTGGACCTTGTCATTACCATGCCCCATTCCCTTCTCATCACAATGCTCCATGACCCCTGTCATCACAATAATCCATGAATATTTTCAGCCCAATGATCCAAGACCTATTCATCACAATGCTCCATGGCCAATATCATCACAATGCTCCATGACCACAGTCATCACAACACTCCATGACACCTGACAACACAATGATCCACGACTCTTGTCATCACAATGCTCCATTCCATAGTCATCACAATGCTCCATGACACCTGTCATCACAACACTCCATGAACATTATCAGCCCAGTGCTCCATGACCCTTGTCATCACAATGATCCATGCCCTTGTCATCCCAATGCTCCATGACCCCTGTATTCACAATGCTCCGTGACGCTTGTCATCATAGTTCTCCATGACACATGTCATCACAATGCTCCATGCCTTTGTCAGCAAAATGCTACATAACATTGTCATTACAATGCTCTATGCGCTTGTCATCAAAATACTCCATTACCATTGTCATCACAATCCTCCATGAAACTTGGGATCACATTGCTTCATGCCCTTGTCGTCACAATGCTCCATGCTCCTTGAAATCAAAATGATCCATGACCTCTGTCATCAGAATGCTCCAAAGCCTTGTGATCACAATGTTCCATAACACTTGTCATCACAACGCTCCATGATGCTTGTCGTCACAATAGTCCATGCTCTTTTCATCACAATGCTCCATGACCTTTGTCATCAGAATTCTCAATACACTTGTCATCACAAGGCTCCCTGACACTTGTCATCAGTATGCTCCTTGAACACTGTCAGGAAAAGGCTCCATGCCTTTTTCATCACAATGCCCCATGCCGTTTTCATCACAATGCTCCATGCCATTGTCATCAAAATACTCCACAAGCTTGTCATCAGAATGCTCCATGACCCTTGTCATCACATTTCGCCATGCACTTGTCAGCACAATGCTCCCTGACCCTTGTCATCACAATGCTCCAAGCCATTGTCATCACAATGCTCCATTACCCTTGCCATCAGAATCCTCCATGACACTTGGCATCCCAATGCTCCATGCCATTGTCATCACAATGGGCCATTGCATATGTCATCACAATGCTCCCTGACACCTGTCTTCACAATACTGCATGACCTGGCCATCACAATGCGCCATTCCAACTGTCATCGCAATAATCCATGAAAATTATTAGAACAATGCTCCTTGCCATGGTCATCACAATGCTCCATGCCCTAGTTATCACAATGTTCCATGACCCCTGCCATCACAATGCTCTGTGACTCCAGTCATCACAATGCTTCATGACCTTTGTCACCACAATGGGCCATGCCCTAGTCATCATCAATCTCTGTGAGCTTTTTAACCAAAACGATCCATGAATTTTTCATCACAATGCTCTTTGACCCTTGTCATCACAATGCTCTATGCCTTTCTCAGCACAATGCTCCATGACCCTTGTCATCACAATGCTCCATGCGCTTGTCAGCACAATGCTCCATGACACATGTCATCGCAATGCTCCATGACCCCTGTCATCACAATGCTCCGTGACTCCAGTCATCACAATGCTTCATAACTTTTGTCATCTCAATGATCCATGTCCGTGTCATCACAAGGTTCTGTGACCTTTGTAACCACAATGCTCCATGAACTTTTCATCACAATTCACAGTGACCCTTGTCATCACAATGCTCCATGTCTTTGTCAGAACAATGCTCCATGACCATTGTCTTCACAATGTGCCACGCACATTTCATCACAACGGTCCACAACCTTGTCATTGCAATGCTCCATAAACCTTGTAATCACAATGGTCCATGCACTTCTCATCAAAATGCTCTCTCACCAGAGATATCACAGTGTTCCATGACTAGCCATCACAATACACCCTCACCACTGTAATCACAATGTTCCATGACCCTGTCATCACACTGCTACATCCCCTTATCATCACAATGTTCCATTACCCCTGACATCACAATGTTCCATAACCCCTCTCATCAAAATGCTCCATGATCCTTTTCATCCCAAAGCTCCAAGAACCCTGACATCACAATGTTCTATAACACCTGCCATCAAAATATTCCATTACACTTTTCATCAAATTGCTGCATGGCCCGGTCATCAAAATGCATCCTGCATTTCTCATCACAATGCACCATGCCCTTGTCATCAAAATGCTCCATGACTTGTCATCACAAAACTCCATGACCCTTGACATCACAATGCTCCATGTCATTGTCATCACAATGCTCCATGAACCTTCTCATCACATTGCTCAATGCCCTTGTCATCACAAAGCTCCATGACACTTGTCATCACAATGCTCGATGCCCTTCTCATTGCAATGATCCATGCACTTGTCATTACAATCCTGCATGACCCATGTATCATAGTGTTCCGTACCATTGTCATCACAATGCTCCATGCCCACTCTCATCACAATAATCCATGAAACATTTCAGACCAATGTTCCATGCCCTTCTCATCACAATGCTCCATTACCTCTGTCATAACAATGCACCATGACCACTGCCTTCACAATGTTCCACGGACTAGTCATCACAAGGTTCCATGACACTTGTCATCACTATGCTGAAGGCCCCTGTAATCACAATGCTCCTTTCCCTTGTCATCACAAAGCTCCATGACGCATGTTATCAGAAAATTCCATGGCCTTCTCATCACAATGCTCCATGCCCTTGTCATCACAATGCTCCAAGACCATTGTAATCACAATGCTCCATGCCCCTTTTCATCTCAATGCTCCATGAACCCAGCCATCACAATGCACCATGCCCATCATCGTAATGCTTCAGGCTATTGTCATCACAATGAAATCAATATATTCCATGACCTCTGTCATCATAATGCTCCAAACACTTGTGATCACAATGTTCCATAACTCTTTTCATCACAACACCCCATGATGCTCATCATCACAATTATCCATGGTCTACTCTTCACAATGCTCCATGATCTTTGTCATCACAATGCTCAATACACTTGTCATCACAAGGCTCCCTGACACTTGTCATCAGTATGCTCCTTGAACCCTGTCATGACAAGGCTCCATGCCTTTGTCATCACAATAATCCATGCCCTTTTCATCACAATGCTCCAAGATCCCTGTAATCACAATGATCCATGCCCTTGTCATCAAAAATCTCCATGACGCATGTCATCAGAATGCTTCATGGCCTTCTCATCATAATGCTCCATGCCCTTGTCATCACAATGCTCCAAGACCCCTGTAATCACAATGCTCCATCCCCCTTTTCATCAGAATGCTCCATGAGTCTTGTCATCACAAGTCTCCATGGTCTTCTCCTCACAATGCTCCAGGACCTCATCATCACCATGCTCCATTCCCTGGTCATCACAATGCTCCATGACACCTGTCATCACAGTAGTCCATTAACATTTTCAGCCCAGTGCTCCACGACCTACTCATCACAATGCTCCATGGCCAATATCTTCACAATGCTCCATGACCACTGTTATCACAACACTCCATGACAACTGACAACAAAATGATCTGGGACTCTTGTCATCACAATGCTCCATTCCCTAATCATCACAATGCTCCATGACCACTGTCATCACAACACTCCATGAACATTTTCCGCCCAGTGCTCCATGACCCTTGTCATCACAATGATCCATGCCCTTGTCATCCCAATGCTACATGACCGGTGCATTAACAATTCTCCCTGACGCTTGGCATCACAGTGCTCCATGACATATGTCATCACAATGCTCCATGCCTTTATCAGCAAAATGCTACATAACCTTTCCATTACAATGCTCTATGCGCTTTTCATCAAAATACTCCATTTCCATTGTCATCACAATCTTCCATGAACCTTGGGATCACATTGCTTCATGCCCTTGTCATCACAATGCTCCCTGCTCCTTGAAATCAAAATGATCCATGACCTCTGTCATCACAATACTCCAAACCCTTGTGATCACATAGTTCCATAACACTTGTCATCACAATGCTCCATGATGCCTGTCATCACTATACTCCATGCTCTTTTCATCACAATGCTCCATGACCTTTGTCATTACAATTCTCAATACACTTGTCATCACAATGCTCCCTGACACTTGTCATCAGAATGCTCCTTGAACCCTGTCACGAAAAGGCTCCATGGCTTTTTCATCTCAATGCCGCATGCCGTTTTCATCAAAATGATCCATGCCATTGTCATCAAAATACTCCACAAGCTTGACATCAGAATGCTCCATGACACTTGTCATTACAATTCTCCAGGCACTTGTCAACACAGTGCTCCCTGACCCTTGTCATCACAATGCTCCAAGCCATTGTCATCACAGTGCTCCATTTCTTTTGTCCTCAGAATCCTCCATGACACTTGGCATCACTATGCTCCATGCCATTGTCATCACAATGGGCCATTACATATGTCATCACAATGCTCCCTGACACCTGTATTCACAATACTGCATGGCCTGGTCATCACAATGCTCCATGCCGTTGTCATCACAATGCGCCATTCTAACTGTCATCACAATAATCCATGAAACTTATTAGACCAATGTTCCATGCCCTTGTCATCACAATGCTCCATGCCCTTGTTATCACAATGCTCCATAAAATTTGTCATCACAATGGTCCATGCACTTCCCATCAAAATGCTCTCTCACCACTGATATCAAAATGCTACATCACTATTTGTCACAATACTCCGTCACTCCTGTCATCACAATGCTACATGCACTTATCATCACAATGTTTGATGACCCCTGATATCAAAATGTTCCATAACACCTGTCATCCAAATGTTCCATGACACTTTTCATCAAATTGCTCAAAGACCCTGTCATCAGAATGTTCCCTGCCTTTCTCATCACAATGCACAACGCCCTTGCCATCAAAATGCTCCATGACCTTTGTCATCACAAAGATCCATGACACTTGGCATCACAATGCTCCATGCCCTTGTCATCACAATGCTCCATGACTTGTCATCACAATCCTCCATGACCCATGACACATGTATCACAGTGTTCCATGCCCTAGTCATCACAATGCTTAAAGACCCCTGTAATCACAATGTTCCATGCCCCTTTTCATCAGAATGCTCCATGAGACTTGTCATGAGAAGTCTCCATGGTCTTCTCATCACAATGCTCATGGACCTTGTCATCACCATGCTCCATTCCCTTCTCATCACAATGCTCCATGACCCCTGTCATCACAATAATCCATGAATATTTTCAGCCCAATGCTCCAAGACCTATTCATCCCAATTCTCCATGGCCAATATCATCAAAATGCTCCATGACACCTGTCATCGCAACACTCCATGAACATTATCAGCCCAGTGCTCCTTGACCCTTGTCATCACAATGATCCATGCCCTTGTCATCCCAAAGTTCCATGACCCCTGTATTCACAATGCTCCGTGATGCTTGTCATCACAGTGCTCCATGAAACATGTCATCACAATGCTCCATGCCTTTGTCAGCAAAACGTTACTTGACCTTGTCATTAAAATGCTCTATGCGCTTGTCATCACAATACCCCATTTCCATTGTCATCACAATCCTCCATGAAACTTGGGATCACATTGCTTCATGCCCTTGTCGTCACAATGCTCCATGCTCCTTGAAATCAAAATGATCCATGACCTCTGTCATCACAATGCTCGAAACACTTGTGATCACAATGTTCCATAACACTTGTCATCACAACGCTCCATGATGCCTGTCATCACAATACTCCATGCCCTTTTCATCACAATGCTCCATGACCTTTGTCATCACAATTCTCAATACACTTGTCATCACAAGGCTCCCTGACACTTGTCATCAGTATGCTCCTTGAACCCTGTCAGGAAAAGGTTCCATGCCTTTTTCATCACAATGCCCCATGCCGTTTTCATCACAATGCTCCATGCCATTGTCATCAAAATACTCCACAAGCTTGTCCTCAGAATGCTCCATGACCCTTGTCATCATATTTCTCCATGCACTTGTCAGCACAATGCTCCCTGACCCTTGTCATCACAATGCTACAAGCCATTGTCATCACAATGTTCCATTACCTTTGCCATCAGAATCCTCCATGACACTTGGCATCCCAATGCTCCATGCCATTGTCATCACAATGGGCCATTACATATGTCATCACAATGCTCCCTGACACCTGTCTTCACAATAATGCATGACCTGTCCATCACAATGCTCCAGGCCCTTGTCATCACAATGCGCCATTCCAACTGTCATCGCAATAATCCATGAAACTTATTAGACCAATGCTCCTTGCCCTGGTCATCACAATGCTCCATGCCCTTGTTATCACAATGCTCCATGACCCCTGCCATCACAATGCTCTGTGACTCCAGTCATGACAATGCTTCATGACCTTTGTCACCACAATGGGCCATGCCCTCGTCATCATCACACTCTGTGAGCTTTTTAACCAAAATGATCCATGAACTTTTCATCACAATGCTCTTTGACCCTTGTCATCACAATGCTCTATGCCTTTCTCAGCACAATGCTCCATGACCCTTGTCATCACAATGCTCCATGCGCTTGTCAGCACAATGCTCCATGACACATGTCATCACAATGCTCCATGACCCTTGTTATCACAATGCTCCGTGAATCCAGTCATAACAATGCTTCATAACGTTTGTCATCACAATGATCCATGCCCGTGTCATCACAAGGTTCTGCGACCTTTGTAACCACAATGCTCCATGAAATTTTCATCACAATTCACAGTGACCCTTGTCATCACAATGCTCCATGTCTTTGTCAGAACAATGCTCCATGACCATTGTCTTCACTATGTGCCACGCGCATTTCATCACAACGGTCTACAACATTGTCATTGCAATGCTCCATAAACCTTGTAATCACAATGGTCCATGCACTTCTCATTAAAATGCTCTCTCACCAGAGATATCACAGTGTTCCATGACTAGTCATCACAATACAGCCTCACCCCTGTAATCACAATTTTCCATGACCCTCTCATCACACTGCTACATCCCCTTATCATCACAATGTTCCATGACCCCTGACATCACAATATTCCATAACCCCTGTCATCAAAGTGCTCCATAACACTTTTCATCCCAAAGCTCCAAGACCCCTAACATCACAATGCTCTATAACACATGCCATCAAAATATTCCATTACACTTTTCATCAAATTGCTGCATGGCCCGGTCATCAAAATGCATCCTGCACTTCTCATCACAATGCACCATGCCCTTGTCATCAAAATGCTCCATGACTTGTCATCACAAAACTCCATGACCCTTGGCATCACAATGCTCCATGAACACTCTCATAACATTGCTCAATGCCCTTGACATCACAAAGCTCCATGACACTTGTCATCACAATGCTCGATGCCCTTCTCATCGCAATGCTCCATGCCCTTGTCATTAAAATCCTTCATGACCCATGTATCATAGTGTTCCGTACACTTGTCATCACAATGCTCCATGCCCACTCTCATCACAATAATCCATGAAACATTTTCAGACCAGTGTTCCATACCCTTCTCATCACAATGCTCCATTACCTCTGTCTTAACAATGCACCATGACCCCTGCCATCACAATGTTCCACGGACTAGTCATCACAAGGTTCCATGACACTTGTCATCACAATGCTGAAGGCCCCTGTAATCACAATGCTCCTTGCCCTTGTCATCACAAAGCTCCATGATGCATGTCATCAGAAAGTTCCATGGCCTTCTCATCACAATGCTCCATGCCCTTGTCATCACAATGCTCCAAGAACTTTGTAAACACAATGCTCCATGCCCCTTTTCATCTCAATGCTCCATGAACCCTGCCATCACAATGCACCATGCCCATCATCATCATGCTTCAGGCTATTGTCATCAAAATGAAATCAATATTCTCCATGACCTCTGTCATCATAATGCTCCAAACACTTGTGATCACAATGTTCCGTAACACTTATCATCACAACACCCCATGACGCTCATCATCACAATTATCCATGGACTTCTCTTCACAATGCTCCATGATCTTTGTCATCACAATGCTCAATACACTTGTCATCACAATGCTCCCTGACACTTGTCGTCAGTATGCTCCTTGAACCCTGTCATGACAAGGCTCCATGCCTTTGTCATCACAATAATCCATGCCCCTTTCATCACAATGCTCCACGATCCCTATAATCACAATGATCCATGCACTTTTCATCAAAAAGCTCAATGACGCATGTCATCAGAATGCTTCATGGCCTTCTCATGATAATGCTCCATGCCCTTGTCATCACAAAGCTCCAAGACCCCTGTAATAACAATGCTCCATGCCCCTTTTCATCAGAATGCTCCATGAGACTTGTCATCACAAGTCTCCATGGTCTTCTCCTCACAATGCTCCAGGACTTTGTTATCACCATGCTCCATTCCCTTGTCATCACAATGCTCCTTGACCCCTGTCATCACAGTAGTCCATTAATATTTTCAGCCCAATGCTCCACGACCTACTCATCACAATGCTCCATGACCCCTGTCATCACAATGCTCTGTGACTCCAATCATCACAATGCTTCATGACCTTTGTCATCACAATGGTCCATGCCCTGGTCATCAACAGTCTCTGTGACCCTTTTAACCACAATGCTCCATGAACTTTTCATCACAATGCTCTTTGACCCTTGTCATCACAATGCTCCATGCCCTTGGCAGCACAAAGCTCCATGACACATGTCATCACAATGCACCATGTGCTTGGCATCACAGTGCTCCACAATCTTGTTATCACAATGCTCCATAAAATTTGTCATCACAATGCTCCATGCACTTCTCATCAAAATGCTCTCTCACCACTGATATCACAATGCTACATCACTACTTGTCACAATACTCCGTCACTCCTGTCATCACAATGCTACATGCACTTATCATCACAATGTTCAATGACCCCTGACATCACAATGTTCCATAAAACCTGTCATCAAAATGTTACATGACACTTTTCATCAAATTGCTCAAAGACCCTGTCATCAGAATGTTCCCTGCCTTTCTCATCACAATGCACGACGCCATTGCCATCAAAATGCTCCATGACCTTTGTCATCACAAAGATCCATGACCCTTGGCATCACAATGCTCCATGTCATTGTCATCACAATGCTCCATGCACGCTCTCATCACATTGCTCCATGCCCTTGTCTTCACAAAGCTCCATGACACATGTGATCAAAATGCTCCATGGCCTTCTCATCACAGTGATCTATGCCCTTGCCATCACAATGCTCCATTACCACTGTCATAACAATGCTCCATGAACACTGCCATCACGATGTTCCATGGCATTGTCATCACAAGGCTCCATGACCCTTCTCATCACAATGCTCCAAAAACGCTGTAATCACAATGATCTATGCCCCTTTTCATCTCAATGATCCATGAACCCTGTCATCACAATGCACCATGCCCATCATCATAATGCTTCATGCTATTGTCATCACAATGAAATCAAATTGCTCCATGACCTCTGTCATAAGAATGCTCCAAACCCTTGTGATCACAATATTCCATAAAACTTGTCATCACAATGACCCATGACGCTCATCATCACAATTATCCATGGTCTCCTCATCACAATGCTCCATCCCCTACTCATCACAATGCTCCATGACCCTTGTCATCACAATGATCCATGCCCTTGTCATCCCAATGCTCCATGACCCCTGTATTCACAATGCTCCGTGACGCTTATCATCACAGTGCTCCATGACACATGTCATCACAATGCTCCATGCCTTTGTCAGCAAAATGCTACATGACCTTTTCATTACAATGCTCTATGTGTTTGTCATCACAATACTCCATTACAATTGCCATCACAATCCTCCATGAACCTTGGGATCACATTGCTTCACGCCCTTGTCATCACAGTGCTCCATGCTCCTTGAAATCAAAATGATCCTTGACCTCTGTCATCTCAATGCACCAAACCCTTGTGATCACAATGTTCCATAACAATTTTCATCACAACGCTCCATGATGCCTGTCTTCACGATACTCCATGCCCTTTTCATCACAATGCTCCATGACATTTTTCATCACAATTCTCAATACACGTTTCATCACAATGCTCCCTGACACTTGTCATCAGAATGCTCCTTGAACCCTGTCACGAAAAGGCTCCATGCCTTTTTCATCAAAATGTCCCATGCCGTTTTCATCACAATGCTCCATGCCATTGTCATCAAAATACTCTACAGGCTTGTCTTCAGAATGCTCCATGACCCTTGTCATCATAATTCTCCATACACTTGTCAGCACAATGCTCCCTGACCCTTGTCTTCACAATGCTCCTAGCCATTGTCATCACAATGCTCCATTACCTTTGTTATCAGAATCCTCCATGACACTTGGCATCACAATGATCCATGCCATTGTCATCACAATGGGCCATTACATATGGCATCACAATGCTCCCTGACACCTCTCTTCACAATACTGCATGACCTGGTCATCACAATGCTGCATGCCCATGTCATCAAAATGCGCCATTCGAACTGTCATCACAATAATCCATGAAACGTATTAGACCAATGATCCATGCCCGGGTCATCACAATGCTCCATGCCCTTGTTATCACAGTGCTCCATGAACCCTGTCATCACAATGCTCCGTGACTCCAGTCATCACAATGCTCCATGACCTTTGTCATCACAATTGTCCATGCTCTCATCATCAACAGTCTCTGTGACCTTTTTAACCACAATGCTCCATGAACATTTCATCACAATGCTCTTTAACACTTGTCATCACAAAGCTCTATGCCTTTCTCAGCACAATGCTCCATGCCCTTGTCATCACAATGCTCCATGACCCCTGTCATCACAATGCTCCTTGACTCCAGTCATCACAATTCTTCATAACATTTGTCATCACAATGGTCGATGCCCGCGTCATCACAAGGCTCTGTTATCTTTGTAACCACAATGCTCCATGAACATTTCATCACAATGCTCCGTGACCCTTGTCATCAAAATGCTCCATGCCTTTGTCAGAAAAATGCTCCATGACACTTGCCATCACAATGTGCCACACGCTTTTCATCCCAACGGTCCACAAATTTGTCATCGCAATGCTCCCTAAACCTTGTAATCACAATGCTCCATTACCCCTGTCATAACAATGCTCCATGACCCCTGCCATCACAATGTTCCACGGTCTTGTCATCACAAGGCTCCATGACCTTTGTCATCACAATGCTCCAAGACCACATAATCACAATGCTCAATGCCCTTGTCATCACAAAGCTCCATCACACATGTCATCAGAATGTTCCATGGCCTTCTCATCAAAATGCTCCATGCCCTTGTCATCACAATGCTACCACACCCTTGTAATCACAATGCTCCAGGCCACTTTTCATCTCAATGCTCCATGAACAATGTCATCGAAATGCATCATGCCCATCATCATAATGCTTCTGGCTATTGTCAGCACAATGAAATCAAAATTCACTATGACCTCTGTCATCACCATGCTCCATGACCCCTGTCATCACAATACTTCATGAACATTTTCAGCCCAATGTTCCATGACACTTGTCATCACAATGATCCATGCCCTTTTCATCCCAATGCTCCATGACCCCTGTATTCACAATGCTCCTTGACACTTGTCTTCACAGTGCTCCATGACACCTGTCATCACAATGCTCCATGCCTTTGTCAGCAAAATGCTACATGACCCTGTCATTACAATGCACTATGCGCTTGTCATCACAATACTCCATTACCATTGTCATCACAATCCTCCATGAACCTTGGGATCACATTGCTTCATGCCCTTGTCATAACAATGCTCCATGCTCCTTGAAATCCAAATGATCCATAACCTCTGTCATCGCAATACTCCAAACCATTGTGATAACAATGTTCCATAACAGTTGTCATCACAACACTCCATAATGCCTGTCATCACAATACTCCATGCCCTTTTCATCACAATGCACCATGACCTTTGTCATCACAATTCGCAATACACTTGTCATCACAATGCTCCATGACACTTGTCATCAGAATGCTCCTTGAACCCTGTCACGAAAGGTTCCATGACTTTTTCATCACAATGCCCCATGCCGTTTTCATCACAATGTTCCAAGTCATTGTCATCAAAATACTCAAAAGCTTGTCATCAGAATGCTACATGACTCTTGTCATCATAATTCTCTATGCACTTGTCAGCATAATGCTCCCTGACACTTGTCATCACAATGTTCCAAGCTATGGTTATCACAATGCTCCATTACATTTGTCATCAGAATCCTCCATGACACTTGGCATCACAATGCTCCATGCCATTGTCATCACAATGGGCCATTACATATGTCATCACAATGTGCCCTGACACCTCTCTTTACAATACTGCATGACCTGGTCATCACAATGCTCTATGCCATTTTCATCACAAATCGCCATTCCAACTCTCATCGCAATAATTCATGAAACTTATGAGACCAATGCTCCATGCCCTTTTCATCACAATGCTCCATGCCCTAGTTATCACAGTGCTCCATGACCCGTGTCATCACAGTGTTCCGTGATTCCAGTCATCACAATGCTTCATGATCTTTGTCATCACAATCGTCCATGCCCTCATCATAAACAGTCTCTGTGACATTCTTAAGCACAATGCTCCATGAACTATTCATCACAATGCTCTTTGACCCTTTACATCGCAATACTCCATGAACGTTTTCACCCCAATGCTCTATGATATTCTCATCACCATGCTCCATGACCAATATCATTAAAATGTTCCATGACCACTGTCGTCACAACACTCCATGACACCTGACAACACAATGATCTGGGACTTTTGTCATCACAATGCTCCATTCCCTAGCAATCACAATGCTCCATGACCCCTGTCATCAAAATACTCCATGAATATTTTCAGCCCAATGCTCGATGACCCTTGTCATCACAATGATCCATGAAATTTGGGATCACATTGCTTCATGCCCTTGTCATCACAATGCTCCATGCTACTTGAAATCAAAATGATCCATGACCTCTGTCATCACAATGCTCGAAACACTTGTGATCACAATGTTCCATAACACTTGTCATCACAATGCTCCATGATGCCTCTCATCACAATACTCCATGCCCTTTTCATGACAATGCTACATGACTTTGTCATCACAATTCTCAATACACTTGTCATCACAATGCTCCCTGACACTTGTCATTAGAATGCTCCTTGAACCCTGTCACGAAACGTATCCATGCCTTTTTCATCACAAGGCCCCATGCCATTTTCATCACAATGCTCCATGCCATTGTCATCAAAATACTCCACAAGCTTGTCATCAGAATGCTCCATGACCGTTGTCATCACAATTCTTCATGCAATTGTCAGCACGATGCTCCCTGACCCTTGTCATCACAATGCTCCAAGCAATTGTCATCACAAAACTCCATTACCTTTGTCATCAGAATCCTCCATGACACTTGACATCGCAATGCTCCATGCCATTGTCATCAGAATGGGCCATTACATATGTCATCACAATGCTCCCTGACATCTGTCTTCACCATATTCCATGACCTTTTCATCACAATGCTACATGCCCTTGTCATCACAATGTTCCTAGACCCATGTAATCACTATGGTCCATGCCCCTTTTCATCAGTATGCTCCGTGAGATTTGTCATCACAAGGCTCCATGGTTTTCTCATCAAAATGCTCCAGGACCTTTTTATCACAATGCTTCATGACCTTGTTATGAAAATTCTCAATGGCCCTTGTCATCATAATGCTCCAAGCCCTAGTCATCACAATGCTCCATTATATTTTCCATCAAAATCCTCCAGTACATTTCGCATCACAATGCTCCATTACACTGTCATCGCAATGGACCATGACATATGTCATCACAATGCTCCCTAACATCCGTCTTCACCATATTCCATGACATTCTCATCACAATGCTCCATGCCCTTGTCATCACAATGCAGCATGTCCACAGTCATCACAATAATCTAAGCAACATGTCAGACCAATGTTTCATGCCCGTGTCATCACAATGCTCCATGCCCTTGTTATCACAATGCTCCATGACCCCTCTATTCACAATGCTCCGTGACGCTTGTCATCCCAGTGCTCCATCACACCAGTCATCACAATGCTCCATGCCTTTGTCAGCAAAATGCTACATGACTTTTTCATTACAATGTTCTATGTGCTTGTCATCACAGTACTCCATTAACATTTTCATCACAATCATCCATGAACCTTGGAATCACATTGCTTCATGCCCTTGTCATCACAATGCTCCATGATCCTTGAAACCAAAATGATCCATGACCTCTGGCATCACAATTCTTCAAACCCTTCTGATCACAATGTTCCATAACACTTGTCATCACAACGCTCAATGATGCCTGTCATCACAATATTCCATGCCCTTTTCATAACAATGCTCCGTGACCCTTGTCATCACAATGCTCCATGCCTTTGTCAGAACAATGCTCCATGACCCTTGTCATCACAATATGCCCTGCGCTTTTCATCACAATGATCCACAACCTTGTCATCGCTATGCTCCATAAACCTTGTAATCACAATGCTCCATGCACTTCTCATCCAAATGCTCTCTCACATGAGATATCACAATGTTCCATCACTAGTCATCACAATCCTCCCTCACCCCTGTTATCACAATGTTCCATGACCCCTGTCATCACAATGCTACATCCCCTTATCAGCACAATGTTCCTTGACCCCTGACACCACAATGTTCCATAACCCCTGTCATCAAAATGCTCCATGACCCTTTTCATCCCAAAGCTCCATCATCACTGGCATCACAATGTTCTATAACCCCTGTCATCAAAATATTCCATTACACTTTTCATCAAATTGCTGCATGACCCTGTCATCAAAATGCTCCCTGCCCTTCTCATCACAATGCACCACACTCTTGTCATCAAAATGCTCCATGACCTTTGTCATCAGAAAGCTCCATGACCCTTGGCATCACAATGCTCCATGTCATTGTCATCACAATGCTCCGTGAACACTCTCATCACATTGCTCCATATCTTTGTCATCACAAAGCTCCATGACACTTGTCATCACAATGCTCGATGCCATTCTCATCACAATGCTCCATGCCCTTGTCATTACAATCCTCCATGACCTATGTATCACAGTGTACCGTGCCCTTTTCATCACAATGCTCCATGCCCACCCTCATCACAATAATCCATGAAACATTTCAGACCAATGCTCAATGCCCTTCTCATCACAATGCTCCATTACCACTGTCATAACAATGCTCTATGACCACTGCCATCACAATGTTCCACGTCCTTGCCATCACAAAGCTCCATGACCCTTGTCATCACAATGCTCCAAGACCCCTGTAATCACAATGCTCCATGCCCTTGTCATCACAAATCTCCATGATGCATGCCATCAGAAATTTCCATGGACTTCTACTCACAATGCTCCATGCCCTTGTCATCACAATGCTCCAAGACCCCGGTAATCACAATGCTCCATGCCCCTTTTCATCAGAATGCTCCATGAGACTTGTCATCACAAGTCTCCATCGTCATCTCATCACAATACTCCAGGACCTTGTCATCACCATGCTCCATTCCCTTGTCATCACAATGCTCCATGACACCTGTCATCACAATACTCCATGAACATTTTCAACCCAGTGCTCCATTGCCTTCTCATCACAATGCTCCATGACCAGTATTATCACAATGCTCCATGGCCACTGTCATCACAATGCGCCATTCCAACTGTCATCACAATAATCCATGAAACTTATTATACCAATGTTCCATGCCCTTGTCATCATAATGCTCCATGCCCTTGCTATCACAATGTTTCAAGACCCCTGTAATCAGAATGTTCCATGCCCCTTTTCATCAGTATGCTCCATGAGACCTGTCATCACAAGGCTCCCTGGTTTTCTCATCACAATGCTCAAGGAACTTGTCATCACAATGCTTCACGACATTGTCATGAAAATTCTCAATGGCCCTTGTCATCATAATGCTCCAAGCCCTAGTCATCACAATGCTCCATCATATTTGTCATCACAATCCTCCATTACATTTGGCATCACAATGCACCATGCCACTGTCATCGAAATGGACCATGACATATGTCATCAAAATGCTCCCTCACACCTGTCTTCACAATAATCCATGACTTTGTCATCACAATGCTCCATGCCCTTGTCATCACAATGCTCCATGAAGCCTGTCAACACAATGCTCCGTGACTCCAGTCATCACAATGCTTCATAACGTTTGTTATCACAACGGTCCATGCCCGCATCATCACAAGTCTCTCTGAAATTTGTAACCACAATGCTCCATGAACATTTCAACACAGTGCTCCCTGACACTTGTCATCACAATGCTCCATGCCTTTGTCAGAAAAATGTTCCATGACCCTTGTCATCAAAATGTGCCACGGGCTTTCCATCACAATGATACACAACCTTGTCATCGCTACGCTCCATAAACCTTGTAATCACAATGCTCCATGCTCTTCTCATCCAAATGCTCTCTCACCTGAGATATAACCATGTTCCCTCACTAGTCATCACAATCCTCCCTCACCCCTGTAATCAAAATGTTCCATGACCCCTGTCATCACAATGTTCCATTCCCTTGTCATCACAATGTTCCATGACCACTGTCATCACAATACTCCATGAATATTTTCAGCCAAATACTCCATGACCTTCTCATCACAATGCTCCATGACAAATATCATCACAATGCCCCATGACCACTGTCATCACAACACTCCATGACACCCGACAACACAATGATCCAGGACTCTTGTCATTACAATGCTCCATTCCCTAGTCATCACAATGCTCCATGACCCATGTCATCACAATACTCCATGAACATTTTCAGCCCAATGCTCCATGACCCTTGTCATCAAAATGATCCATGCCCTTGTCATCCCAATTCTCCATGACCCCTGTATTCACAATGCTCCGTGACGCTTGTCATCACAATGCTCCATGACCTTTGTCATCACAATTCTCAATATATTGTCTTCACAATGCTCCCTGACATTTGTCGTCAGAATGATCCTTGAACCCTCTAATGAAAAGTCTCCATGCCTTTTTCATCATAATGCTCCATGCGGTTTTTATCACAATGCTCCATACCATTGTCATCAAAATACTCCACAAGCTTGTCAGCAGAATGCTCCATGACCCATGTCATCACAATTCTCCATGCACTTGTCAGCACAATGTTCCCTGAACCTTGTCATCACAATGCTCCAAGCCATTGTCATCACAATGCTCCATTACCTTTGTCTTCAGAATCCTCCATGACACTTGGCATCACAATGCTCCATGCCATTGTCATCACAATGGGACATTATATATGTCAGCACAATGCTCCCTGACAACTGTCTTCACAAATCTGCATCACAAGGTCTTCACAATGCCCCATGCCCTTGTCATCACAATGCTCCATGCCCTTGTTATCACAATGCTCCATGACCCCTGTCATCACAATGCTCCGTGACTCCAGTCATCACAATGCTTCATGACCTTTGTCATCACAATGGTCCATGCGCTCATCATCAAGAGTCTCTGTGACCTTTTTAACCACAATGTTCCATGAACTTTTCTTCACAATGCTCTTTATCCCCTGTCATTACAATGCTCTATACCTTTCTCAGCACAATGCTCCATGACGTATGTCATCAGAATGCTCCATGGCCTTCTCCTCACAGTGCTCCTTGCCCTTGTCATCACAATGCTCCAAGACCCCTGTAATCACAATGCTCCATGCCCCTTTTCATCAGAATGCTCCATGAGACTTGTCATCACAAGTCTCCATGGTCATCTCATCACAATGCTCCATGACCCCTGTCATCACAATGCTCTGTGACTGCAGTCATCACAGTGCTTCATAATATTTGTCATCACAATGGTCCGTGCCCAAGTCATCACAAGGCTCTGTTACCTTTGTATCCACAATGCTCCATGAACATTTCATCACAATGTTCCGTGACCCTTGTCATCACAATGCTCCATGCCTTTGTCATTAAAATGCTCCATGACCATTGTCATCACAATGTGCCACGCGGTTTTCTTCCCAACGGTCCAAAAATTTGTCATCACAATGCTTCATAAAAATTGTAATCACAATGCTGCATGCCCTTCTCATCACAATGCTCCATTACACCTGTCATAACAATGCTCCATGACCCCTGCCATCACAATGTTCCACGGCCTTGTCATCACAAGGCTCCATGACACTTGTCATCACAATGCTCCAAGACCCCTTTAATCACAATGCTCCATGCCGTTGTCATCACAAAGCTCCATGACACATGTCATCAGAATGTTCCATGGCCGTATCATCAAAATGCCGCATGCCCTTGTCATCACAGTGCTCCAAACCCCTGTAAACACAGTGCTCCATGCCCCTTTTCATCTCAATGCTCCATGAACCCTGTCATCACAACACTCCATGACACGTGACAACACAATGATCCGGGACTCTTGTCATCACAGTGCTCCAAGACCCCTGTTATCAAAATGCTCCATGACCCCTGTTATCACAATACTCCATGAACATTTTCAGCCCAATGCTCCATGACCCTTGTCATCACAATAATCCATGCACTTGTCATCCCAATGATCCATGACCTCTGTATTCAAAATGCTCCGTGACAATTGTGTCACAGTTCTCCATGACACCTGTCATCACAATGCTCCATGCCATTCTCAGGAAAATTCTACATGCCCTTGTCATTACAATGCTCTATGCGCTTGTCATCACAATGCTCCAAGACCCCTGTAATCACAATGCTACATGCCCCTTTTCATCTCAATGCTCCATGAACTCTGTCATCACAATGCACCATGCCCATCATCATAATGCTTCAGGCTATTTTCATCACGATGAAATCAAAATTCTCCATGACCTCTGTCATCATAATGCTCCAAAGCCTTGTGATCACAATGTTCCATAACACTTATAATCACAACACCCCATGACGATCATCATCACAATTATCCATGGCCTTCTCAGCACCATGCTCCATGACTTTTGTCATCACAATTCTCAATACACTTGTCATCCCAATGCTCCCTGACACTTGTCATCAGAATGCTCCTTGAACCCTGCCACGAAAAAGCTGCATGCCTTTTTCATCACATTGCCCCATGCCGTTTTCATCACAATGCTCCATGCCATTGTCATCAAAATACTCCACAAGCTTGTCATCAGAATGCTCCATGACCCTTGTCATCACAATTCTCCATGCACTTGTCAGCAAAATGCTCCCTGACCCTTGTCATCACAATGCTCCAAGCCATTGTCATAACAATGCTCCATTACCTTTGTCATCAGAATCTTTCATGAAACTTGGCATCACAATGCTCCATGCCATTTTCATCACAATGGGCCATTACATATGTCATCACAATGCTCCCTGACACTTCTCTTCACAATACTGCATGAGCTGGTCATTACAATGCTCCATGCCCTTGTCATCACAATGCTCCATGCCCTTGTTATCACAATGCTCCATGACCCCTGTCATCACCATGCTCCGTGACTCCAGTCATCACAATGCTTCATGACCTTTGTCATCACAATGGTCCATTACCTCATCATCAACAGTCTCTGTGACCTTTTTAACCTCAATGCCCCATGAAATTTTCATCACAATGCTCTTTGACCATTGTCATCACAATGATCTACGTCTTTCTCAGCACAATGCTCTATGCCCTTGTCATTACAATCCTCCATGACCCTGTCATCACAATGCTCCATGTCTCCAGTCATCACAATGCTTCATAACATTTGTCATCACAATGGTCCATGCCCGTGTCATCACAAGGCTTTGTGACATTTTTAACCACAATGCTTCATGAACTTTTCATCACAATGCTCCGTGACCCTTGTCATCACAGTGCTCCATGCCTTTGTCAGAAAAATGCTCCATGACCCTTGTCATCACAATGTACCACGCGCTTTTTATCCCAACGGTCCACAGATTTGTCATCGCAATGCTCCATTAAACTTGTAATCACAATGCTCCATGCCGTTCTCATCACAATGCTCCATTACCCCTGTCATAACAATGCTCCTTGACCCATGCCATCACAATGTTCCACGGCCTTGTCATCACAAAGCTCCATGACCCTTGTCATCACAATGCTCCAAGAACCCTGTAATCACAATTCTCCATGCCCTTGCCATCACAGATCTCCATGACACATGCCATCAGTAAGTTCCATGGCCTTCTACTCACAATGCTCCATGCCCTTGTCATCACAATGCTCCAAGACCCCGGTAATCACAATGCTCCATGCCCCTTTTCATCAGAATGCTCCATGAGACTTGTCATCACAAGTCTCCATTGTCATCTCATCACAATACTCCAGGACCTTGTCATCACCATGCTCCATTCCCTTGTCATCACAATGCTCCATGACACCTGTCATCACAATACTCCATGAACATTTTCAACCCAGTGCTCCATTACCTTCTCATCACAATGCTCCATGACCAGTATCATCACAATGCTCCATGACCACTGTCATCACAATGCGCCATTCCAACTGTCATCACAATAATCCATGAAACTTATTATACCATTGTTCCATGCATTTGTCATCACAATGCTCCATGCCCTTGCTATCACAATGTTCCAAGACCCGTGTAATAAGAATGCTCCATGCCCCTTTTCATCAGTATGCTCCATGAGACCTGTCATCACAAGGCTCCATGGTTTTCTCATCACAATGCTCAAGGACCTTGTCATCACAATGCTTCACGACATTGTCATGAAAATTCTCAATGGCCCTTGTCATCATAATGCTCCAAGCCCTAGTCATCACAATGCTCCATCATATTTGTCATCACAATCCTCCATTACATTTGGCATCACAATGCACCATGCCATTGTCATCGAAATGGACCATGACATATGTCATCAAAATGCTCCCTGACACCTGTCTTCACAATACTCCATGACTTTGTCATCACAATGCTCCATGCCCTTGTCATCACAATGCTCCATGAAGCCTGTCAACACAATGCTCCGTGACTCCAGTCATCACAATGCTTCATAACGTTTGTCATCACAACAGTCCATGCCCGCGTCATCACAAGTCTCTCTGACCTTTGTAACCACAATACTCCATGAACATTTCAACACAGTGCTCCGTGACAATTGTCATCACAATGCTCCATGCCTTTGTCAGAAAAATGCTCCATGACAATTGTCATCAAAATATGCCACGGGTTTTCCATCACAATGATACACAACTTTGTCATCGCTACGCTCCATAAACCTTGTAATCACAATGCTCCATGCTCTTCTCATCCAAATGCTCTCTCACCTGAGATATAACCATGTTCCCTCACTAGTCATCACAATCCTCCCTCACCCCTGTAATCAAAATGTTCCATGACCCATGTCATCACCATGTTCCATTCCCTTGTCATCACAATGTTCAATGACCACTGTCATCACAATACTCCATGAACATTTTCAGCCAAATACTCCATGACCTTGTCATCACAATGCTCCATGAGAAATATCATCACAATGCTCCATGACCACTGTCATCACAACACTCCATGACACCCGACAACACAATGATCCGGGACTCTTGTCATTACAATGCTCCATTCCCTAGTCATCACAATGCTCCATGACCCCTGTCATCACAATACTCCATGAACATTTTCAGCCCAATGCTCCATGACCCTTGTCATCACAATGATCCATGCCCTTGTCATCACAATTCTCCATGACCCCTGTATTCACAATGATCCATGACGCTTGTCAACACAGTGCTCCCTGACACCTGGCATAACAATGCTTCATGCATTTGTCAGCAGAATGCTACATGACCTTGTCATTACAATGCTCTATGCACTTGTCATCACAATACTCCATTACCATTATCATCACAATCCTCCATGAAACTTGGGATCACATTGCTTCATGCCCTTGTCATCACAATGTTCCATGCTCCTTGAAATCAAAATGATCCATGACCCCTGTCATCACAATGCTCCAAACCCTTGTGATCACAATGTTCCATAGCACTTGTCATCACAACGCTCCATGATGCCTGTCATCACAATACTCCATGCCCTTTTCATCACAATGCTCCATGACCTTTGTCATCACAATTCTCAATATATTGTCATCACAATGCTCCCTGACATTTGTCGTCAGAATGCTCCTTGAACCCTCTAATGAAAAGTCTACATGCCTTTTTAATCACAATGCCCCATGCGGTTTTCAGCACAATGCTCCATGCCATTGTCATCAAAATACTCCACAAGCTTCTCAGCAGAATGCTCCATGACCCTTGTCATCACAATTCTCCATGAACTTGTCAGCACAATGTTCAGTGACCCTTGTCATCACAATGCTCCAAGCCATTGTCATCACAATGCTCCATTACCTTTGTCTTCAGAATCCTCCATGACACTTGGCATCACAATGCTCCATGCCATTGTCATCACAATGGGACATTATATATGTCAGCACAATGCTCCCTGACAACTGTCTTCACAAATCTGCATCACAAGGTCTTCACAATGCTCCATGCCCTTGTCATCAAAATGCTCCATGCCCTTGTTATCACAATGCTCCATGACCCCTGTCATCACAATGCTCCGTGACTCCAGTCATCACAATGCTTCATGACCTTTGTCATCACAATGGTCCATGCGCTCATCATCAAGAGTCTCTGTGACCTTTTTTTTTTAAAAAATTTATTTATTTATTTATGGCTGTGTTGGGTCTTCACCTCTGTGTGAGGGCTTCCTCTAGCTGCGGCAAGTGGGGGCCACTCCTCATCACGGAGCGCGGGCCTCTCACTATCGCGGCCTCTCTTGTTGCGGAGCACAGGCTCCAGACGCGCAGGCTCAGCAATTGTGGCTCACGGGGCCAGCTGCTCCGCGGCATGTGGGATCTTCCCAGACCAGGGCTCGAACCCATGTCCCCTGCATTGGCAGGCAGATTCTCAACCACTGCACCACCAGGGAAGCCCTCTGTGACCTTTTTAACCACAATGCTCCATGAACTTTTCTTCACAATGCTCTTTATCCCCTGTCATCACAATGCTCTATGCCTTTCTCAGCACAATGCTCCATGACGTATGTCATCAGAATGCTCCATGGCCTTCTCCTCACAGTGCTCCTTGCCCTTGTCATCACAATGCTCCAAGACCCCTGTAATCACAATGCTCCATGCCCCTTTTCATCAGAATGCTCCATGAGACTTGTCATCACAAGTCTCCAGGGTCATCGCATCACAATGCTCCAGGACCTTGTCATCACAATGCTCTGTGACTCCAGTCATCACAGTGCTTCATAATATTTGTCATCACAATGGTCCATGCCCAAGTCATCACAAGGCTCTGTTACCTTTGTATCCACAATGCTCCATGAACATTTCATCACAATGTTCCGTGCCCCTTGTCATCACAATGCTCCATGCCTTTGTCATTAAAATGCTCCATGACCATTGTCATCACAATGTGCCACGCGGTTTTCTTCCCAACGGTCCAAAAATTTGTCATCACAATGCTCCATAAAAATTGTAATCACAATGCTGCATGCCCTTCTCATCACAATGCTCCATTACACCTGTCAAAACAATGCTCCATGACCCCTGCCATCACAATGTTCCACGGCCTTGTCATCACAAGGCTCCATGACACTTGTCATCACAATGCTCCAAGACCCCTTTAATCACAATGCTCCATGCCGTTGTCATCACAAAGCTCCATGACACATGTCATCAGGATGTTCCATGGCCATCTCATCAAAATGCCACATGCCCTTGTCATCACAGTGCTCCAAAACCCCTGTAAACACAGTGCTCCATGCCCCTTTTCATCTCAATGCTCCATGAACCCTGTCATCACAACACTCCATGACACGTGACAACACAATGATCCGGGACTCTTGTCATCACAGTGCTCCAAGACCCCTGTAATCAAAATGCTCCATGACCCCTGTCATCAAAATACTCCATGAACATTTTCAGCCCAATGCTCCATGACCCTTGTCATCACAAGGATCCATGCACTTGTCATCCCAATGATCCATGACCACTGTATTCAAAATGCTCCGTGACAATTGTGTCACAGTTCTCCATGACACCTGTCATCACAATGCTCCATGCCATTCTCAGGAAAATTCTACATGCCCTTGTCATTACAATGCTCTATGCGCTTGTCATCACAATGCTCTAAGACCCCTGTAATCACAATGCTACATGCCCCTTTTCATCTCAATGCTCCATGCCCACTCTCATCATGCTACATGCCCCTTTTCATCTCAATGCTCCATGCCCACTCTCATCACAATAATCCATGAAAACATTCGGGCCAATGCTCAATGCACTTCTCATCACAATGCTCCATTACCTCTGTCATAAAAATGCTCCATGACCCCTGCCATCACAATGTTCCACGTCCTTGTCATCAGAAGGCTCCCTGACCCTTGACATCACAATGCTCCAAGACCCCTGTAATCACAATGCTCCATGCCACTTTGCATCTCAATGCTTCATGAACGCTGTCATCACAATGCACCATGCCCATCATCATAATGCTTCAGGCTATTGTCATCACAATGAAATCAAAATTCTCCATGACCTCTGTCATCATAATGCTCCAAACCCTTGTGATCACAATGTTCCATAACACTTATCATCACAACACCCCATGACGCTCATCATCACAATTATCCATGGTATTCTCATCACAATGCTCCATGACCTTTGTCATCACAATGCTCAATACACTTGTTATCACAATGCTCCCTGACACTTGTCGTCAGTATGCTCCTTGAAACTTGTCATGACAAGGCTCCATGCCTTTTTCATCACAATGATCCGTGCCCTTTTCATCACAATGCTCCAAGATCACTGTCAGCACAATATTCCATGTGCTTGTCATCACAAAACTCCATGAAGCATGTCATCAGAATGCCCCATGGCCTTCTCATCACAATGCTCCATGCCCTAGTCATCACAATGCTCCAAGACCCCTGTAATCACAATGCTCCATGCCCCTTTTCATCAGAATGCTCCGTGAGAATTCTCATCACAAGTCTCCATGGTCATCTCATCACAAAGCTCCAGGACCTTGTCATCACCATTCACCATTCCCTTGTCATCACAATGCTCCATGACCCAAGTCATCACAATGATCGATTAACATATTCAGCCGAATGCTCCACGACGTACACATCACAATAGTCCATGGCCAATATCATCAAAATGCGCCATGACCACTGTCATCACAACACTCCATGACTCCTGACAACACAGTGATCCGGGACTCTTGTCATCACAATGCTCCATTCCCTACACATCACTATGCTCCATGACCCCTGTCATCACAACACTCCATGAACATTTTCAGCCCAGTGCTCCATGACACTTGTCTGCACAATGATCCATGCCCTTGTCATCCCAATGCTCCATGACACCTGTATTCACAATGCTCCATGACACTTGTCATCACAGTGCTCCGTGACACGTCATCACAATGCTCCATGCCTTTATCAGCAAAATGCTACATGACTTTGTCATTACAATGCTCTATGCATTGTCATCACAATACTCCATTTCCATTGTCATCACAATCCTCCATGAACTTTGGGATCACATTGCTTCATGCCCTTGTCTTCACAATGCTCCATCCTCCTTGAAATCAATATGATCCATGACCTCTGTCATCACAATGTTCCAAACCCTTGTGATCACAATGTTCCATAACACTTGTCATCACAACGCTCCATGATGCCTGTCATCACAATACTCCATGCCCCTTTCATCACAATGCTCCATAACCTTTGTCATCACAATTCTCAATATACATGTCATCACAATGCTCCTTGACATTCTCATCAGAATGCTCCTTGAAACCTGCCACGAGAAGGCTCCATGCCATTTTCTTCACAATGCCCCATGCCATTTTCATCACAATGCTCCATGCCATTGTCAACAAAATACTCCACAGGCTTGTCATCAGAATGCTCCATGACCCTTGTCATCACAATTCTCCATGCAATTGTCAGCACAATGCTCCCTGTCCCATGTCATCACAATGCTCCAAGCCATTGTCATCACAGTGTTCCATAATCTTTGTCATCAGAATCCTCCATGACACTTGGCATCACAATGCTCCATGCCATTGTCATCACAATGGGCCATTACATATGTCATCACAATGCTCCCTGACACCTCTCTTCACAATACTGCATGACCTGGTCATCACAATGCTCCATGCCCTTGTCATCACAGTGTGCCATTCGAACTGTCATCGCAACAATCCATGGAACTTATTAGACTAATGTTCCATGCCTTTGTCATCACAGTGCTCCATTACTTTATTATCACAATGCTCCCTGCCCCCTGTCATCACAATCCTCCGTGACTCCAGTCATCACAATGCTTCATGACCTTTATCATCACAATGGTCCATGCCCTCGTCATCAACAGTCTCTGTGACCATTTTAACCACAATGCCCCATGAACTTTTCATCACAATGCTCTTTGACCCTTGTCATCACAATGCTCTATGCCTATCTCAGCACAATGCTCCATGACACTTGTCATCACAATGATCCTTGCGCTTGTCAGCACAATGCTCCATGACACATGTCATCACAATGCACCATGCGCTTGTCATCACAGTGCTCTACAATCTTGTCATCACAATGCTCCATAAACATTGTCATCATAATCTTCCATGCACTTCTCATCAAAATGCTCTCTCACCACTGATCTCACAATGCTACATCACTATTTGTCACAATACTCCCTCCCACCTGTCATCACAATGTTCCATGACTCCTGTCATCACAATGCTACATGCACTTATCATCCAAATGTTCGATGACCCCTGACATCACAATGTTCCATAACCCCTGTCATCAAAATGTTCCAGGAAAATTTTCAACAAATTGCTCCATGAACCTGTCATCACAATTCTCCCTGCCCTTCTCATCACAATGCACAACGCCCTTGCCATCAAAATGCTCCATGGCCTTTGTCATCTCAAAGATCCCTGACCCTTGGCATCACAATGCTCCATGTCATTGTCATCACAATGCTCCATGAACGCTCTCATCACATTGCTCCATGCCCTTGTCTTCACAAATCTCCATGACACATGTCATCAGAATTCTACATGGCATTCTCATCACAATGCTCCATGCCCTTGCCATCACAATGTTCCATTACACCATTCATAACAATGCTCCCTGACCCTGCCATCACGATATTCCATGGCCTTTTCATCACAAGGCTCCATGACCCTTCTCATCACAACACTCCAAGAACCCTGTAATCACAATGCTCCATGCCCTTTTTCATCTCACTGATCAATGAACCCTGTCATCACAATGAACCATGCCCATCATCATAATGCTTCATGCTATTGTCATCACAATGAAATCAAAATGCACCATGACCTCTGTCATAACAAAGCTCCAATCACTTGTGATCACAATATTCCATAACACTTGTCAACACAATGCCCCTTGACGCTCGTCATCACAATTATCCTTGGTCTTCTAATCACAATGCTCCATGACCTTTGTCATCAAAATGCTCAATACACTTGTTATCAAAATGCTCCCTGACACTTGTTGTCTGTATGCTCCTGGAACTCTGTCATGACAAGGCTCCATGCCTTTTTCATCACAATGATCAATGCCCTTTTCATCACAATGCCCCAAGACCAATGTAATCACAATGCTCCATGCCCTTGTCATCACAAATCTCAATGACGCATGCCATCAGAATGCTCGTTGGTCTTCTCCTCACAATGTCCCATGCCCTTGTCATCACAATGTTCCATGTCCCCTGTAATCACAATGCTCCATGCCCCATTTCATCAGTATGCTCCATGAGATTTGTCATAACAAGTCTCTATGCATTTCTCATCACAATGCTCCAGGACCTTGTCATCACAATGATTCACGACCTTGTTCTGAAAATTCTCAATGACCCTTGTCATCATAATGCTCCAAGCCCTAGTCATCACAATGTTCCATTATATTTGTCATCAAAATCCTCCATTACATTTGGCATCACAATGCTCCCTGCCATTGTCATTGCAATGGACCATGACATATGTCATCACAATGCTCCCTGACACCTGTCTTCACAATACTCCATGACCTTCTCATCACAATGATTCATGCCCTTGTCATCAAAATGCACCATGTCCACTGTCATCACAATAATCTATGAAACTTGTCAGACCAATGCTCCATGCCCCTGTCACCACAGTTCTCCATGCCCTAGTCATCACAATGCTCCATGACCACTGTCATCACAATACACCATGAATATTTTCAGCCCAATTCTCCATGACCCTTGTCATCACAATCATCCATGCCCTTGTCATCCCAATGCTCCATGACCGCTGTATTCACAATGCTCCGTGACGCTTGTCATCACAGTGCTCCATGACACCTGTTATCACAATGCTCCATGATTTTGTCAGCAAAATGCTATATGACCTTGTCATTACAACGCTCTATGCGCTTGTCATCACAATTCTCCATTTCCAATGTCATCACAATCCTCCATGAATCTTGGGATCACATTGCTTCATGCTCTTGTCATCACAATGCTCCATGTTCCTTGAAATCAAAATGATCCATGACCTCTCTCATCACAATGCTCCAAACCCTTGTGATCACAATGTCCCATAGCACTTGTCATCACAACGCTCCATGATGCCTGTCATCACAATACTCCATGCCTTTTTCATCACAATGCTCCATGACCATTGTCATCACAATTCTCAATACACTTGTCATCACAATGCTCTCTGACACTGGTCATCAGAATGCTCCTTGAATCCTGTCACAAAAAGGCTCCATGCATTTTTCATCACAATGCCCCATGTGGTTTTCATCACAATGCTCCATGCCATTGTCATCAAAATACTCCACAAGCTTGTCATCAGAATGCTCCATGACCTTTTTTATCACAATTCTCCATGCACTTGTCAGCACAGTGTTCCGTGACCTTTGTCATAACAATGCTCCAAACCATTGCCATCACAATGCTCCATGACATTTGTCATCAGAATACTCCATGACACTTGGCATCACAGTGCTCCATGCCATTGTCATCAAAATGGGCCATTACATATGTCATCAAATTGCTCCCTGACACCTGTGTTCACAATACTGCATGACCTGGTCATCACAATGCTCCATGCCCTTGTTATCACATTGCTCCATGACCCCTGTCCTCACAATGCTCCGTGACTCCAGTTATCACAATGCTTCATGACCTTTGTTATCACAATGGTCCATGCCCTCATCATCAACAGTCTTTGTGACCTTTTTAACCACAATGCTACATGAAATTTTCATCAAAATGCTCTTTGACCATTGTCATCACAATACTCCATGCACTTCTCATCAAAATGCTCTCTCACCACTGATATCACAATGGTACATCACTATTTGTCACAATACTCCCTCACCCCTGTCATCACAATGTTCCATGACTCCTGTCATCACATTGATACATGCACTTATCATCACAATGTTCGATGACCCCTGGCATCACAATGTTCCATAACATCTGTCATCAAAATGTTCCATGACACTTTTCATCAAATTGCTCCATGACCCTGTCATCACAAAGTTCCCTACCCTTTTCATCACAATGCACAATGCCCTTGTCATCAAAATGCTCCATGACCATTGTCATCACAAAGATCCATGACCCTTGGCATCACAATGCTCCATGTCATTGTCATCACAATGCACCATGAAGGTTCTCATCACATTGCTCCATGTCCTTGTCATCACAAACCTCTATGACACATGTCATCAGAATGCTCCATGGCCTTCTCATCACAATGCTCCATGCCCTTGCCATCACAATGTTCCATTACACCTGTCATAACAATGCTCCATGAACCCTGTAATCACGATGTTCCATGGCCTTGTCATCACAAGGCTCCATGACCCTTCTCATCACAATGCTCCAAGAACCATGTAATCACAATGCTCCATGCCCGTTTTCATCTCAATGATCCATGAACCCTGTCATCACAATGCACCATGCCCATCATCATAATGATTCATGCTATTGTCATCACAATGAAATCAAAAGGCTCCATGACATCTGACATAACAATGCTCCAAACCCTTGTGATCACAATATTCCATAACACTTGTCATCACAATGCCCCATGAAGCTCATCAACACAATTATCCATGGTCTTCTCATCACAATGCTCCATGACCTTTGTCATCACAATGATCAATACACTTGTCATCAATATGCTCTCTGACCCTTGCTGTCTGTATGCTCCTTGAAACCTGTCATGACAAGGCTCCATGCCTTTTTTATCACAATGATCCGTGCACTTTTCATCACAATGCTTCAAGACCCCTGTAATCACAAAGCTCCATGCCCTTGTCATCACAAAGCTCAATGACGTATGTCTTCAGAATGCTCCTTGGCCTTCTCCTCACAATGCTCCATGCCCTTGTCATCACAATGCTCCATGACCCCTGTCATCACAATGCTCCGTGATTCCAGTCATCACAATGCTTCATAACGTTTGTCATCACAATTGTCCTTGCCAGCGTCATCACAAGGCACTGTGACCTTTGTAATCACAATGCTCCATGAACTTTTCATCACAATTCTCTGTGACCCTTGTCATCACAGTGCTCCATGTCTTTGTCAGAAAAATGCTCCATGACCATTGTCATCACAATGTGCCAAGCGCATTTCATCACAACGTTCCACAACCTTATCATTGCAATGCTCCATAAACTTTGTAATCAAAATGGTCCATGCAATTCTCATCAAAATGATCTCTCACCAGAGATATCACAATGTTCCATCACTAGTCATCACAATACTCCCTCAACCATGGAATCAAAATGTTCCATGACCCTGTCATCACAATGCTACCTCCCCTTATCATCACAATGTTCCATGACCTCTGACATCACAATGTTCCATAAGCCCTGTCATCAAAATGCTCCATGACCCTTGTCATCACAATTCTCCATGCACTTGTCAGCACAATGCTCCCTGACCCTTGTCATCACAATGATCCAAGCCATTGTCATCACTGTGCTCCATTACCTTTGTCATCTGAATCCTCCATATCACTTGGCATCACAATGCTCCATGCCATTGTCATCAAAATGGGCCATTACATATGTCATCAAATTGCTCCCTGACACCTGTCTTCACAGTACTGCAAGACCTGGTCATCACAATGCTCCATGCCCTTGTCATCACAATGCGCCATTCCAACTGTCATCGCAATAATCCATGAAGCTTACTAGACCTATGTTCCATGCCCTTGTCATCACAATGCTCCATGTCTTTGTTATCACAATGTTCCACGACCCCTGTCATCACAATGCTCCGTGACTCCAGTCATCACAATGCTTCATGACTTTTGTCATCACAATGGTCCATGCCCTCGTCATCAACAGTCTCTGTGACATTTTTAACCACAATGCTCCATGAACTTTTCATCACACTGCTCTTTGACCCATGTCATCACAATGCTCTATGCCTTTCTCAGCACAATGCTCCATGACCCTGGTCATCACAATGATCCATGCACTTGTCAGCACAATGCTCCATGACACATGTCATCACAATGCACCATGCGCTTCTCATCACAGTGCTCCACAATCTTGTCATCACAATGCTCCATAAAACTTGTCATCACAATGCTCCATGCACTTCTCATCAAAATGCTCTCTCACCACTGATATCACAATGTTACATCACTATTCGTCACAATACTCCCTCACCTCTGTCATCACAATGATCCATGAATCCTGTCATCACAATGCTACATGCACTTATCATCACAATGTTCGATGACCCCTGACATCACAATGTTCCATAACCCCTGTCATCAAAATGATCCTTGACACTTTTCATCAAATTGCTCCATGACCCTGTCATCAAAATGCTCCCTGCCCTTCTCATCACAATGCACAAGGCCCTTGCCATCAAAATGCTCCATGACCTTTGTCATCACAAATATCCATGACCCTTCGCATCACATTGCTCCATGCCCTTGTCATCACTAAGCTCCATGACACATGTCATCAGAATGCTCCATGGACTTCTCATCACAATGCTCCATGCCCTTTCCATCAAAATGCTCCATTACACCTGTCATAGCAATGCTCCATGACACCTGCCATCACGATGTTCCATGTATTTTTCATCACAAGGCTCCATGACCCTTCTCATCACATTGATCCAAGACCACTGTAATCACAATGTTCCATGCCCATTTTCATCTCCATGATCCAAGATCCCTGTAATCACAATGCTCCATGCCCCTTTTCATCTCAAAGATCTATGAACCCTGTCATCACAATGCACCATGCTCATCATCATAATGCTTCATGCTATTGTCATTACAATGAATTCAAAATGCTCCATGACCTCTGTCATAACAATGCTCCAAACCCTTGTGATCACAATATTCCAAACACTTGTCATCACAATGCCCCATGACACTCGTCATCACAATTATCCATGGTCTTCTCATCACAATGCTCCATGACCTTTGTCATCACAATGCTCTATACACTTGTCATCAATATGCTCCCTGACACTTGTTGTCTGTATGCTCCTTGAACCCTGTCATGACAAGGCTCCATGCCCTTTTCATCACAATGCTCCAAGATCTCTGTAATCACAATGTTCCATGCACTTGTCATCACAAAGCTCAATGACGCCTGTCCTCAGAATGCTCCTTGGCCTTCTTTTCACAATGCTCCATGACATTTTCATCACAATGTTCCAAGACCCTAATAATCACAATGGTCCATGCCCCTTTTCATCAGTATGCTATATGAGACTTGTCATCACAAGGCTCCATGGATTTCTCATCACAATGCTCCATGACACTTGTCATCACAATGCTCGATGCCCTTCCCATCACAATGCTCGATGCCATTGTCATTACAATCCTCCATGAACCATGTATCACAGTGTTCCGTGCCCTAGTCATCCCAATGCTCCAAGCCCACTCTCATCACAATTAGCCATGAAATATTTTAGACCAAAGCTCAATGCCCTTCTCATCACAATACTCCATGACCTCTGTCACAAAAATGGTCTATGACCCCTGCCATCACAGTGTTCAATGGCATGTCATCACAAGTCTCCATGACCCTTGTCATCACAATGCTCCAAGACCACTGTAATTACAATGCTCCATGCCCTTGTCATCACAGTGCTCCATGACGCATGTCATCAGAATGTTCCATGGCCTTCTCATCACAATGCTCCATGCCCTTGTCATCACAATGCTCCAAGACCCCGGTAATCACAATTCTCCATTCCCCTTTTCATCTCAATGCTCCATGAACCCTGTCATCACAATGCACCATGCTCATCATCATAATGTTTCATCCTATTGTCATCACAATGAATTCTAAATTCTCCATGAACTCTGTCATCATAATGCTCCAAACCCTTGTGATCACAATGTTCCATAAGACTTATTATCACAACACCCCATGACGCGCATCATCACAATTATCAATGGTCTTCTCATCACAATGCTCCATGACCTTTGTCATCAAATGCTCCATGCACTTGTCATCACAATGCTCCAAGACCATTGTAATCACAATGCTCCATTCCCCTTTTCATCTCAATGCTCCATGAACCCTGTCATCACAATGAACCATGCCCATCATCATAATGCTTCCGGCTATTGTCATCACCATGAAATCAAAATTCTCCATGACCTCTGTCATCACAATGCTCAATGACACCTGTCATCACAATACTCGATGAACATTTTCAGCCAAATGCTACATGACACTTGTCATCACAATGATCCATGTCCTTGTCATCCCAATGCTCCATGACCCCTGTATTCACAATGCTCCATGACGCTTGTCGTCAGTATGCTCCTTGACACCTGTCATCACAATAATCCATGAAACTTATTAGACCAATGCCCCATGACCTTGTCATCACAATGCTCCCTGACACTTGTCGTCAGTATGCTCCTTGAACCCTGTCATGACAAGGCTCCATGCATTTTTCATCACAATTATCCATGCCCTTTTCATCACAATGCTCCAAGACCCCTGTAATCACAATGCTCCATGCCCTTGTCATCAAAAACCTCCATGACGCATGTCATCAGAATGCTCCATGGCCTTTTCCTCACTATGCTCCATGGCATTGTCATCACAATGCTCCATGTACCCTCTCATCACATTGCTCCATGCACTTGTCCTTACAATCCTCCATGACCCATGTATCACAGTGTTCCGTGCCCTTGTCATCACAATGCTCCAGTCCATCTCATCACAATAAAATATGAAATATTTCAAACCAATGTTCAATGCCCTTCTCATCACAATGCTCCATTACCTCTGTCATAACAATGCACCAGGACCACTGTCATCACAATGTTCCACGGCCTTGTCATCACAAGGCTCCATGACCCTTGTCATCACAATGCTCCAAGAAACATGAAATCAAAATTCTCCATGCCCTTGTCATAACAGAGCTCCATGACGCATGTCATCAGAAGGTCCCACGGCCTTGTCATCACAATGCTCCATGCCCTTGTCATCACAATGCTCCAAGACCCCTGTAAACACAATGCTCCATGCCCCTTTTCATCTCAATGCTCCATGAAACCTGTCATCACAATGCACCATGCCCATCATCATAATGCTTCAGGCTATTGTCACTACAATGAAATCAAAATTCTCCATGACTTCTGTCATCATAATGCTCCAAACCCTTGTGATCACAATGTTCCATAACACTTATCATCACAACACCCCATGACGATCATCATCACAATTATCCATGGTGTCCTCATCACAATGCTCCATGATCATTGTCATCACAATGCTCAATACACTTGTCATCACAATACTCCCTGACACCTGTCGTCAGTATGCTCCTTGAACCCTGTGATGACAAGTCTCCATGCCTTTTACATCACAATGATCCATGCCTTTTCATCACAATGCTCCAAGACCCTTGTTATCACAATGCTCCATTGCCTTGTCAGCACAAAGCTCCATGACGCATGTCATCAGAATTCTCCATGGCTTCTCCTCACAATGCTCCATGCCCTTGTCATCACAATGCTCCAAGACCCTTGTAATCACAATGCTCCATGCCCTTTTTCATCAGAATGCTCCATGAGACTTGTCATCACAAGTTTCCATGGTCATCTCATCACAATGCTCCAGGACCTTGTCATCACCATGCTCCATTCCCTTGTCATCACAATGCTCCATGACCCCTGTCATTACAATAATCCATTAACATTTCCAGCCGAATGCTACATGACATTCTCATCACAATGCTCCATGACCAATATCATCACAATGCTCCATGACCCCTGTCATCACAACCATCCATAACACCTGACAACACAATGATCCCTGACTCTTGTCATCACAATACTCCATTACCATTGTCATCACTCTACTCCATGAACCTTGGGATCACATTGCTTCATGCCCTTGTCATCACAATGCTACATGCTCCTTGAAATCACAATGATCCATGACCTCTGTCATCGCAATGCTCCAAAACCTTCTGATCACAATGTTCCATAAAACTATTCATCACAACGCTCCATGATGCCTGTCATCACAATACTTCATGACCTTTTCATCACAATGCTCCATGACATTTGTCATCACAATTCTCAATACACTTGTCATCACAATGCTCCCTGACACTTGTCGTCAGAATGCTCCTTGAACCCTGTCACGAAAAGTCTCCATGCCTTTTCCATCACAAAGCCCCATGCCGTTTTCATCACAATGCTTCATGCCATTGTCATCAAAATACTCCACAAGCTTGTCATCAGAATGCTCCATGACCCCTGTCATCACAATTCTCCATGCACTTATCAGCACAATGCTCCCTGAACATTGTCATCACTATGCTCCAAGCCATGGTCATCACAATGCTCCATTAAATTTGTCATCAGAATCCTCCATGAACCTTGGGATCACATTGCTTCATGCCCTTGTCATTACAATGCTCCATGCTCCTTGAAATCAAAATGATCCATGACCTCTGTCATCACAATGCTCCAAACCCTTGTGATCACAATGATCCATAACACTTGTCATCACAACGCTCCATGATGCCTGCCATCACAATAATCCATGCTCTTTTCATCACAATGCTCCATGACCTTTGTCATCACAATTCTCAATACACTTGTCATCACAAAGCTCCCTGACACTTGTCATCAGAATGCTCCTTGAACCGTGTTATGAAAAGGCTCCATGCATTTTTCATCACAAAGCCCAATGCCATTTTCATCACAATGCTCCATGCCATTGTCATCAAAATACTCCACAAGCTTGTCATCAGAATGCTCCATGACCCTTGTCATCACAATTCTCCATGCACTTGTCAGCACAATGCACCCTGACCTTTGTCATCACAATGCTCCATGCCCTTGTCATCACAATGCTCCATTACTTTTGTTATCAGAATCCTCCATGACACTTGGCATCACAATGCTCCATGTCATTGTCATCTCAATGGGCCATTACATATTTCATCACAATGCTCCCTGACAGCTCTCTTCACAATACTGCATGACCTGGTCACTACAATGCTCCATGCCCTTGTCATCACAGTGCGCCATTCCAACTTTCATCACAATAATCCATGAAACTTATTAGACCAATGCTGCATGCCCTTTTCATCACAATGCTCCATGCCCTAGTTATCACAATGTTCCAAAACCCCTGTAATCAGAATGCTCCATGCCCCTTTTCATCAGTATGCTCCATGAGATTTGTCATCACAAGGCTCCATGGTTTTCTCATCACAATGCTCCAGGACATTGTCATCACAATGTTTCACGACATTTTCGTGAAAATTCTCAATGGCCCTTGTCATCATAATGCTCCTAGCCCTAGTCATCACAGTGCTCCATTATATTTGTCATCACAATCCTCCATTTCATTTGGCATCACAATGCTCCATGCCAATGTCATCGCAATGGACCATGACATGTGTCATCACAATGCTCCCTGACACCTGTCTTCACAATATTCCATGCCCTTGTCATCACAATGCTCCATGCCCTTGTCATCAAAATGCACCATGTCCACTGTAATCACAATAGTCTAGTAAACTTGTCAGACCAATGCTCCATGCCCCTGTCATTACAATGCTCCATGCCCTTGTCATCAAAATGCTCCATGACCCCTGTCATAACAAAGCTCCATGACCCCTTCCATCACAATATTCCACGGCCTTGTCATCACAAGGCTCCATGACGCTTGTCATCACAATGCTCCAAGACCCCTGTAATCACAATGTTCCATGCCCTTTTCATCACAATGCTCCATGACACATGTCATCAGAATGTTCCATGGCCTTCAAATCAAAAGGCTCCATGCCATATTCATCACAATGCACCATGTCCATTGTCATCACAATAATCTATGAATCATGTCAGACCAATGCTCCATGCCCCTGTCATCACAATGCTCCATGCCCTTGTCATCACAATGCTCCCTGACCCCTGTCATCACAATGCTCCGTGGCTCCAGTCATCACAATGCTTCATAACGTTTGTCATCACAACGGTCCATGCCCCCGTCATGACAAGGCTCTGTGACATTTGTAACCACAATGCTCCATGAACTTTTCATCACAATGCTGTGTGACCTTTGCCATTACAATGCTCTATGCCTTTGTCAGAACAATGCTCCATGACCCTTGTCATCACCGTGTGCCATGCGCTTTTCATCACAATGATCCACAACCTTGTCATCGCTATGCTCCATAAACCTTGTAAGCACAATGCTCCATGCACTTCTCATCCAAATGCTCTCTCACATGAGATATCACAATGTTCCATCACTAGTCATCACAATCTTCCCTCACCCCTGTTATCACAATGTTCCATGGACACTGTCATCACAATGCTACATCCCCTTATCAGCACAATGTTCTATGACCCCTGACATCACAATGTTCCATAACAACCTTCATCAAAATGCTCCATGACCGTTTTCATCCCAAAGCTCCTTGACCCCTGGCATCACAATGTTCTATAACCCCTGTCATCAAAATGTTCCATTACAATTTTCATCAAATTGCTGCATGACCCTGTCATCAAAATGCTCCCTGCCTTTCTCATCACAATGCACCACACCCTTGTCATCAAAATGCTCCATGACCTTTGTCATCACAAAGCTCCATGACCGTTGGCATCAAAATGATCCATGCAATTGTCATCACAATGCTCCATGAACCTTCTCATCACATTGCTCCATGCCCTTGTCATCACAAAGCTCCATGACACTTGTCATCACAATGCTCAATGCCCTTCTCATCACAGTAATCCATGAAATATTTCAGACCAATGCTCAATGCCCTTATCATCACAATGATCCATTACCTCTGTCATAACAATGTTCCATGACCCCTGCCATCACAAAGTTCCATGGCCTTGTCATCACAAAGCTCCATGAAGCATGCCATCAGAATGTTCCATGGCCTTCTCATCACAGTGCTACATGCCCTTGTCATGACAGTGCTCTAAGACACCTGTAATCACAAAGCTCCATGCCACTTTTCATCTCAATGCTCCATGAACCCTGTCATCAAAATGCACCATGCCCATCATCATAATGCTTCAGGCTATTGTCATCACAAAGAAATCAAAATTATCCATGACCACTGTCATCATAATGCTCCAAACCCTTGTGATCACAAAGTGCCATAACACTTATCTTCACAACACCCTATGACGCTCATCATCACAATTATCCATGGTCTTCTCATCACAATGCTCCATGACCTTTGTCATCACAATTCTCAGTACACTTGTCATCACAATGCTCCCTGACACATGTCGTTAGTATCCTCCTTGAACCCTGTCATGACAAGGCTCCATGCCTTTTCATCACAATGATCCATGCCCTTTTCATCACAATGCTCCAAGACCCCTGTAATCACAGTGCTCCATGCCCTTGTAATCACAGAGCTCCATGACACATGTCATCAGAATGCTCCAAGACCCCTGTAATCACAATGCTCCGTGCCCTTTTTCATCAGAATGCTCCATGAGACTTGTCATCACAAATCTCCATGCTCTTATCATCACAGTGCTCCAGGACATTGTCATCACCATGCTCCATTCCCTTGTCATCACAATGCTCCATGACCCCTGTCATCACAATACTCCATGAATATTTTCAGCCCAATGCTCCATGAAATTCTAATCACAGTGCTCCATGTCAAATATCATCAAAATGCTCCATGCCCACTGTCATCACAACACTCCATAACACCTGACAACACAATGATCCGGGACTCTTGTCATCACAATGCTCCATTCCCTAGTCATCAAAATGCTCCATGAACATTTTCTGCCCAATGCTCCATGACCCTTGTCATCACAATGATCTTTGCCCTTGTCATCCCAATGCTACATGACACCTGTATTCACAATGCTCTGTGACGCTTGTCATCACAATGCTCCATGACACCTGTCATCACAATGCTCCATGACTTTGTCAGCAAAATGCTACATGAACTTGTCATTACAATGCTCTATGCGCTTGTCATCACAGTACTCCATTACCACTGTCATCACAATCCTCCATGAACCTAGGATCACATTGATTCATGCCCTTGTCATAACGAAGCTCCATGCTCCTTAAAATCAAAATGATCCATGACCTCTGTCATCACAATGCTACAAACCCTTGTGATCACAATGTTCCATAACAGTTGTCATCACAACACTCCATGATGTCTGTCATTACAATAATCCATGCCCTTTTCATCACAGTGCTTCATGACTTTTGTCATTACAATTCTCAATACACTTGTCATCACAATGTTCCCTGACACTTGTCGTCAGAATGCTCCTTGAAACCTGTCACAAAAAGGCTCTATGCCTTTTTCATCACAAAACCCCATGCAATTTTCATCAAAATGCTCCATGCCATTGTCATCAAAATACTCCACAGGCTTGTCATCAGAATGCTCCATGAACATTGTCATCACAATTCTCCATGCACTTGTCAGAACAATGCTTCCTGACCCTTGTTATCACAATGTTTCAAGCCATTTTCATCACAAAGCTCCATTACCTTTGTCATCAGAATCCTCCATGACACTTGGCATCACAATGCTCCATGACATTGTCATCACAATGAGCCATTACATATGTCATCACAATGCTCCATGACACCACTCTTCACAATAATGCATAACCTGGTCATCACAATGCTCCATGCCCTTGTCATCACAATGCGCCATTCCAACTGTCATCACAATAATCCATGAAAATTATTAGACCAATGGTCCATGCCCTTGTCATCACAATGCTCCATGCCCTAGTTATCATAATGTTCCAAAACGCCTGTAATCAGAATGCTCCATGCCAATTTTCATCAGTATGCTCCATGGGATTTGTCATCACAAGGCTCCATGATTTTCTCATCACAGTGCTCCAGGACCTTGTCATCACAATGCTTCCCGACATTTGCATGAAAATTCTCAATGGCCCTTGTCAACATAATGCTCCAAGCCCTAGTCATCACAATGTTCCATTATATTTGTCATCACAATCCTCCATTACATTTGGCATCACAATGCTCCATGCCATTGTCATCGCATTGGACCCTGACATATGTCATCACAATGCTCCGTGACACCTGTCTTCACAATAATCCATGCCCTTGTCATCACAATGCTCCATGCCCTTGTCATCACAATGCTCCATGACACCTGTCATAACAATGCTCCATGACCCCTACCATCACAATGTTCCACGGACTTGTCATCAGAAGGCTCCATTACGCTTGTCATCACAATGCTCCAAGACCCCTGTAATCACATTGCTCCATGCCCTTGTCATCACAATGCTCCAAGACCCCTGTAATCACAATGCTTCATGCCCTTGTCATCACAAAGCTCCTTGACACATGTCATCAGAATGTTCCATGGCATTCTCATCAAAATGCTCGATGCCCTTGTCATCACAATGCACGATGTGCAATGTCATCACAATAATCTATGAAACTTTTCAGACCAATGCTCCATGCCCCTGTCATCACAATGCTCCATGCCCTTGTCATCAGAATGCTCCATGACCCCTGTCATCACAATGCTCCGTGACTCCAGTCATCACAATGCTTCATAACGATTGTCATCACAACGGTCCATGCGCGCATCATCACAAGGCTCTATGACCTTTGTAAACACAATGCTCCATGAACCTTTCATCACAATTCTCTGTGACCCTTGTCATCACAATGCTCCATGCCTTTGTTAGGACAATGCTCCATGACCGTTGTCATCACAAAGTGTCATGCGCTTTTCATCACAATGATCCACAACCTTGTCATAGCTATGCTCCATAAACCTTGTAATCACAATGCTTCATGCACTTCTCATCCAAATGCTCTCTCACATGAGATATCACAATGTTCCATCACTAGTCATCAGAATCCTCACTCACCCCTGTTATCACAATGTTCCATGACCCCTGTCATCACAATGCTACATCCCCTTATCATCACAATGTTCCATGACCCATGACATCACAATGTTCCATAACCACTGTCATCAAAATGCTCCATGACCCTCTTCATCCCAAAGCTCCATGAACCCTGGCATCACAATGTTCTAAAACCCCAGTCATCAAAATGTTCCATTCCACTTTTCATCAAATTGCTGCATGACCCTTTCATCAAAATGCTCCGTGCATTTCTCATCACAATGCACCACACCCTTGTCATCAAAATGCTCAATGACTTTGTCATCACAAAGCTCCATGACCCTTGGCATCACAATGCTCCATGTCATTGTCATCACAATGCTCCATGAACCCTCTCATCACATTGCTCCATGCCCTTGTCATCACAAAGCTCCATGACACTTGTCATCACAATGCTCGATGTCCTTCGCATCACAATGCTCCATGCCCTTGTCATTACACTCCTCCATGACCCATGTATCACAGTGTTCCTTGCCCTTGTCATCACAGTGCTCCATGCCCAATCTCATCACAAATATGCATGAAACCTTTCAGACCAATGCTCAATGCCCTTCTCATCACAATGCTCCATTACCTCTGTCATAACAATGCTCCATGAGCCCTGCCCAAACAATGTTCCACGGCCCTGTCATCACAAGGCTCCATGACCCTTGTCATCACAATGCTCCAAGACCCCTGTAATCACAATGCTCCATGCCCTTGTCATCACAAACCCCATGACGCATGCCATCAGAATGTTCCATGGCCTTCTCATCACAATCCTCCATGCCCTTGTCATGACAATGCTCCAAGACCACTGTATTCACAATGCTCCATGCTATTTTTCATCTCAATGCTCCATGAAGCCTCTCATCAGAATGCTCCATGCCCATCATCAAAATGCTTCAGGCTATTGTCATCACAATGAAATCAAAATTATCCATGACCACGGTCATCATAATGGTCCAAACCCTTGTGATCACAATGTTCCATAACACTTAACATCACAACACCCTGTGACGCTCATCATCACAATTATCCATGGTCTTCTCATCACAATGCTCCATGACCTTTGTCTTCACAATTCTCAATACACTTGTCATCACAATGCTCCCTGACACTTGTCGTCAGTATGCTCCTTGAACCCTGTCATGACAAGGCTCCATGCCTTTTCATCACAATGATCCATGCCTTTTCATCACAATGTTCCAAGACACCTGTAATCACAGTGCTCCAGGCCCTTGTCATCTCAAAGTTCAATGACACATGTCATCAGAATGCTCCATGGCCTTCTCCTCACAATGCTCCTGGCCCTTTTCATCACAATGCTCCAAGACCCATGTAATCACAATGCTCCATGCCCCTTTTCATCAGAATGCTCCATGAGATTTCTCATCACAAGTCTCCATGCTTTTATCATCACAATTCTCCAGGAACTTGTCATCACCATGCTGCAATCCCTTGTCATCACAATGTTCCATGACCCCTGTCATCACAATACTCCATGAAAATTTTCAGCCCAATGCTCCATGAAATTCTCATCACAATGCTCCATGACCAATCTCATCAAAACACTCCATGACACCTGACAACACAATGATCCGGGACACTTGTCATAACAATGCTCCATTTCCTACTCATCACAATGCTCCATGACCCCTGTCATCACAATACTCCATGAACATTTTCAGCCCAATGCTCCATGACACTTGTCATCACAATGCTCCATGCCATTGTCAGCAAAATGCTACATGACATTGTCATTACAATGCTCTATGCGCTTGTCATCACAATACTCCATTACCATTGTCATCACAAACCTCCATGAACATTGAGATCACATTTCTTCATGCCCTTGTCATCACAATGCTCCATGGACTTTGAAATCAAAATGATCCATGACCCCTCTCATCATCATGCTCCAAACACTTGGAATCACAATGTTCCATAAAACTTGTCATCACGACGCTCCATGATGCCTGCCATCACAATACTCCATGCCCTTTTCATCACAATGCTCCATGAGCTTTGTCATCACAATTCTCAATACACTTTTCATCACAATGCTCCCTAACACTTGTCGTCAGAATGCTCCTTGAACCCTGTCACGAAAAGGCTCCATGCCTTTTTCATCACAAAGCCCCATGCCATTTTCATCACAATGCTCCATGCCATTGTCATCAAGATACTCCACAAGCTTGTCATCAGAATGCTCCATGACCCTTGTCACCACAATTCTCCATTCACTTGTCAGCACAATGATCACTGACCCATGTCTTCACAATACTCCATTAACTTTGTCATCAGAATCCTCCATGAAACTTGGCATCACAAAGCTCCAGGCCGTTGTTATCACAATGGGCCATTTCATATGTCATCACAGTGCTCCCTGACACCTCTCTTCTCAATAAAGCAAGACCTGGTCATCACAATGCTCCATGCCCTTGTCATCACAATGCGCCATTCCAACTGTCATCGCAATACTCCATGAAAATATTTAGACCAATGGTCCATGCCATTGTCATCACAATGCTCCATGCCCTTGTTACCACAATGTTCCATGACCCCTGTCATCACAATGCTCCATGCCCTTGTCATCATAAAGCTCCATGACACATGCCATCAGAATGTTCCATGTCCTTCTCATCAAAATGCTCCATTCCCTTGTCATCACAGTGCTCCAAGACCCCTGTAATCACAATGCTCCATGCCCCTTTTCATCTCAATGCTCCATGAACCCTGTCATCACAATGCACCATGCCCATCATCATAATGCTTCCGGCTATTGTCAGCACAATGAAATCAATATTCTCCATGACCTCTGTCATCACAATGCTCCATGACCCCTGTCATCACAATACTCCATGAACATTTTCAGCCCAATGCTCCATGACCCTTGTCATCACAGTGATCCATGACCTTGTCATCCCATTGCTCCATGACCCCTGTATTCACAATGCTCTGTGATGCTTGTCATGACAGTGCTCCATGACACCTGTCATAACAATGCTCCATGCCTTTGTCAGCACAATGCTCCCTGACCCTTGTCATCTCAATGCTCCAAGCCATTGTCATTACAATGCACCAATGCCTTTGTCATCAGAATCCTCCATGACACTTGGCATCACAATGCTCCATGCCATTGTCATCACAATGGGTCATTACATTTGTCAACACAGTGCTCCCTGACACCAGTCTTCACAATACTGCATCACCTGGTCATCACAATGTTCCATGCCTGTGTCACCACAGTGCTCCATTCCAACAGTCATCGCAATAATCCATGAAACTTATTAGACCAATGCTCCATGCCCTTGTCATCACAATGCTCCATGACCCTTGTCATCACAATGCTCCATGAACTTTTCATCACAATGCACTTTGATCCTTGTCATCACAATTCTCTATGCCTTTCTCAGCACAATGCTACATGACCCTTGTCATCACAATGCTCCATGCGCTTGTCAGCACGATTCTCCATGACACATGTCATCACAATGAACCATGCGCTTTTCATCACAGTGCTCCACAGTCTTGTCATCACAATGCTCCATGCACTTCTCATCAAAATGCTCTCTCACCACAGATATCACAATGTTACATCACTATTCGTCACAATACTCCCTCACCCCTGTTATCATAGTTTTCCATGACTCCTGTCATCACAATGCTACATTCACTTATCATCACAATGTTCGATGACCCCTGACATCACAATGCTCCATAACCCCTGTCATCAAAATGCTCCATGACCATTTTCATCAACATGCTCCATGACCCCTGACATCGCAATGTTCCATAACCTCTCTCATCAAAATGTTCCATAACACTTTTCATCAAATTGCTCCATGACCCTGTCATCACAATGCTCCCTGCCCTTCTCATCTCATTGCACAACGGACTTGTCATCAAAATGCTCCATGACCTTTGTCATCACAAAGATCCATGACCCTTGGCATCACAATGCTCCATGTCATTGTCATCACAATGCTCCATGAACGCTCTCATCACATTGCTCCATCCCATTGTCATCACAAAGCTCCATGACACAGGTCATCAGAATGCTCCATGGCCTTCTCATCACAATGCTCCATGCCCTTGCCATCACAATGCTCCATTACCCCTATCATAAAAATGCTCCATGACCCCTGCCATCACGATGTTCCGTGGCCTTGTCATCACAAGGCTCCATGACCCTTCTCATCACAATGCTCCAAGACCCCTGTAATCACAATGCTCCATGCCCCTTTCCATCTCAATGATCCATGAACCCTGTCATCACAATGCACCATGCCCATCATCATAGTGCTTCATGCTATTGTCATCACAATGAAATCAAAATGCTCCATGACCTCTGGCATAACAATGCTCCAAACCCTTGTGATCAAAATATTCCATAACACTTGTCATCACAGTGTCCCATGACACTCGTCATCACAATTATCCATGGTCTTCTCACCACAATGCTCCATGACCTTTGTCATCAAAATGCTCAATACACTTGTCATCAAAATTCTCCCTGACACTTGTTGTCTGTATGCTCCTTGAACCCTGTCATGACAAGGCTCCATGCCTTTTTCATCACAATGATCCATGCCCTTTTCATCACAATGCTCCAAGACCCCTTTAAACACAATGCTCCATGCCCTTGTCATCACAAAGCTCAATGAAACATGTCTTCAGAATGCTCCTTGGCCTTCTCCTCACAATGCTCCATGCCCATGTAATCACAATGTTCCAAGACCCCTGTAATCACAATGATCAAAGCCCCTTTTCATCCGTATGCTCCATGAGATTTATCATCACAAGTCTCTATGGATTTCTCATCACAATGCTCCAGGACCTTGTCATCACAATGCTTCACGACCTTGTTCTGAAAATTCTCAATGGCCCTTGTCATCATAATGCTCCAAGCCCTAGTCATCACAATGCTCCATTATATTTGTCATCAAAATCCTCCATTACGTTTGGCATCACAATGCTCCCTGCCATTGTCATTGCAATGGACCATGACATATGTCATCACAATGCTCCCTGACACCTGTCTTCACAATACTCCATGACCTTCTCATCACAATGATCCATGCCCTTGTCATCACAATGCACCATGTCCAATGTCATCAAAATAATCTATGAAACTTGTCAGACCAATGCTCCATGCCCCTGTCACCACAATGCTCCATGCCCTTGTCATCACAATGCTCCATGACCACTGTCACCACAATGCTCCGTGACTCCAGTCATCACAATGCTTCATAAAATTTGTCATCACAATGTTCCATGCCCGCATCATCACAAGGCTCTGTGACCTTTATAACCACAATGCTCCATGAACTTTTCATCACAATGCTCCGTGACCCTTGTCATCAAAATGCTCCATGCGTTTGTCAGAAAAATGCTCCATGACCCTTGTCATCACAATGTGCTACGTGATTTTCATCAAAACGATCCACAAATTTGGCATGGTATTGCTCCATAAACCTTGTAATCACAATGCTCCATGCCCTTCTCATCACAATGCTCCATTACTCCTGTCATAACAATGCTCCATGACACCTGCCATCACAATATTCCACGGCCTTGTCATCACAAGGCTCCATGACACTTGTCATCACAATGCTCCAAGACACCTGTAATCACAATGCTCCATGCCCTTGTCATCACAAAGCTCCATGACACATGCCATCAGAATGTTCCATGTCCTTCTCATCAAAATGCTCCATGCCCTTGTCATCACAGTGCTCCAAGACCCCAGTAATCACAATGCTCCATGCCCCTTTTCATCTCAATTCTCCATGAAACCTGTCATCACAATGCACCATGCCCATCATCATAATGCTTCCGGCTATTGTCAGCACAATGAAATCAATATTCTCCATGACCTCTGTCATCACAATGCTCCATGACCCCTGTCATCACAATAATCCATGAACATTTTCAGCCCAATGCTCCATGACCCTTGTCATCACAATGATCCATGCCTTTGTCATCCCAATGCTCCATGACCCCTGTATTCACAATGCTCCGTGACGCTTTTCATCACAGTGCTCCATGACACCTGTCATGACAATGTTCCATGCCTTTGTCAGCAAAATGCTACATGACTTTGTCATTACCATGCTCTATGCGCTTGTCATCACAATACTGCATTACCATTGTCATCACAATCCTCCATGAATCTTGGGATCACATTGCTATATGCCCTTGTCATTACAATGCTCCATGCTCCTTGAAATCAAAATGATCCATGACCCTGTCATCACAATGCTCCCTGCCTTTCTGATCACAATGCACAACGCCCTTGTCATCAAAATCCTCCATGACCTTTGTCATCACAAAGATCCATGACCCTTGGCATCAAAATGCTCCATGTCATTGTCATCACAATTCTCCATGAACACTCTCATTACATTGCTCCATGCCCTTGTCATCACAAAGCTCCATGACAGATGTCATCAGAATGCTCCATGGCCTTCTCAACACAATGATCCATGCCCTTGCCGTCACAATGCTCCTTTACCCCTGTCATAACAATGCTCCATGACCCCTGCCATCACGATGTTCTGTGGCCTTGTCATCACAGTGCTCCATGACACCTGTCATCACAATGCTCCATGACTTTGTCAGCAAAATGCTACATGACCTTGTCATTACAATGCTCTATGCACTTGTCATCACAATACTCCAATTCCATTGTCATCACAATCCTCCATGAACATTGAGAGCACATTGCTTCATGACCTTGTCATCACAATGTTCCATGCTCCTTGAAATCAAAATGATCCATGTCCTCTGTCATCACAATGCTCCAAACCCTTGTGATCCCAGTGTTCCATAACACTTGTCATCACAATGCCCCATGATGCCTGTCATCACAAAATTCCATGCCCTTTTCATCACAGTGCTCCATGACATTTGGCATCAAAATGCTCAGTACACTTGTCATCACAATGCTCCCTGACACTTGTCATCAGAATGCTCTTTGAACCCTGTCACGAAAAGGCTCCATGCCTTTTTCATCACAATGCCCCATTCCGTTTTCATCACAATGCTCCGTGACCATTGTCATCAAAATGCTCCATGACTTTGTCTGAAAAATATTCCATGACCCTTGTCATCACAATGTGTCATTCGCTTTTCATCACAACGGTCCAGAAAATTTTCATTGCAATGCTCCATAAACCTTGTAATCACAATGCTCCATACACATCTCATCAAAATGCTCTCTCACCAGAGATATCACAGTGTTCCAACACTAGTTGTCACAATACTCCCTCACTACTGTAATCACAATGTCCCATGACACCTGTCATCACAGTGCTACATCTCTTTATCATCAATATGTTCAATGACCCCTGACATCACAATATTCTATAACCCCTGTCATCAAAATGTTCCAATACACTTTCCATTATATTGCTGAATGACCCTGTCATCAAAATACTCCCTGCCCTTATCATCACAATGCACCATGCACTTGTCATCAAAATGCTCCATGACATTTGTCATCACAAGGCGCCATGACACTTGGCATCACAATGCTCCATGAACCCTCTCATTACATTGCTCCATGCCCTTGTCATCACAAAGCTCCATGACACTTGTCATCAAAACGCTCGATGCCCTTCTCATCACAATGCCCCACGACCTTGTCATTACAATCCTTCATGACCCATGTATCACAGTGTTCCATGCCCTTATCATCACAATGCTCTATGCCCACTCTCATCACAATAATCCATGAAACTAATTAGACCAATGCTCCATTCCCTTGTCATCACAAGGCTCCATGCCCTTGTTGTCACAATGTTCCATGACCCCTGTCATCACAATGCTCCATGAATTGATTCATCACAATGCTTCATGACCTTTGTCATCACAATGGTCCATGCCCTCGTCATCAGCAGTCTCTGTGACCTTTTTAACCACAATGCTCCATGAACTTTTCATCACAATGCTCTTTGACCCTTGTCATCACAATGCTCTATGCCATTCTCAGCAAAATGCTCCATGACCCTCGTCATTACAATGCTCCTTGACCCATGTCATCACAATGCACCCTGCACTTTTCATCACAGTGCTCCACAATCTTGTCACCACAATGCTCCATAAAACTTGTCATCACAATTCTCCATGCACTTCTCATCAAAATGCTCTCTCAACACTGATATCACAATGTTACATCACTATTCATCACAATACTCCCTCACCCCTGTCATCACAATATTCCATGACTTCTGTCTTTGCAATGCTACATGCACATATCATCACAAAGTTCGATGACCCCTGAAATCACAATGTTCCATAACCCCTGTCATCAAAATGCTCCATAACAATTTTCCTCAAAATGCTCAATGACCCCTGACATCACAATGTTCCATAACAACTGTCATCAAAATATTCCATGACACATTTCATCAAATTGCTCTATAACCCTGTCATCACAATACTCCCTGCCCTTCTCATCACAATGTACCACGCCCTTGTCATCAAAATGCTCCATGACCTTTGTCATCACAAGGATCCATGACCCTTGGCATCTGAATGCTCCATGCCATTGTCATCACAAAACTCCATGAACCCTCTAATCACAATGCTCCATGCACATTTGCATCTCAATGCTCCATGAACCCTGTCATCAAAATGCACCATGCCCATCATCATAATGCTTCAGGCTATTGTCATCACAATGAAATCAAAATATTTGATGATCTATCTCATCACAATGCTCCAAATCCTTTTGATCACAATGTTCCATAACACTTATCATCAAAATGTCCCATGACGCTCATCATCACAATTATCCATGGTCTTCCAATCACAGTGCTCCATGACCTTTGTCATCACAGTGCTCTATACACTTGTCATCACAATGCTCCCTGACACTTGTCATCAGTATGCTTCTTGAACCCTGTCATGACAAGGCTCCATACCATTTTCATAACAATGATCCATGCCAATTTCATCACAATGATCCAAGACACCAGTAATCACAATGCTCCATGCCCTTTTCATCACAATGCCCCAAGACCCCTGTAATCACAATACTCCATGCCCCTTTTCATCAGAATGCTCCATGAGACATGTTATTACAAGGCTCCATGGTCTTCTCATCACAATTATCCAGGAACCTTTCATCACAGTGCTCCATTCCCTTGTCATCACAATGCTCCATGACCCCTGTCCTCACAATACTTCCTGAACATTTTCAGTCCAATTCTCCAGTAACTTCTCATCGCAATGCTTCATGATCCCTATCATCACAATATTCCATGACCACTGTCATCACAACGCTCCATGACCCCTGACAACACAGTGATCCGGGACTCTTGTCATCACAGTGCTCCATTCCCTAGTCATCACAATGCTCCATGAACATTTTCAGCCCAATGCTCCATAACATTTGTCATCACAATGATCCATGACCTTGTCATCCCAATGCTCCATGACCCCTGTAATCATAATGATCCGTGATGCTTCTCATCACAGTGCTCTATGACCCTTATCATCACAATGCTCCATGCCTGTGTCAGCAAAATGCTACATGACCTTGTCATCAAAATGCTGCATTTGCTTGTCATCACAATACTCCCTTACCATTGTCATCACAATCCTCCATGAATCTTGGGATCACATTGCTTCATGCCCTTGTCATCCCAATGCTCCATGCTCCTTGAAAACAAAATGATCCATGACTTCTATCATCACAATGCTCCAAACCCTTGTTATCACAAAGTTCCATAACACTTGTCATCACAACGCTCCATGATGCCTGTCATGACAATACTCCATGTCCTTTTCGTCAAAATGCTCCATGATCTTTTTCATCACAATTCTCAATACACTTGTCATCACAATGTTCCCTGACACTTGTCGTCAGAATGCTCCTTGAAACCTCTCATGAAATGGCTTCATGCCTTTTTCATCACAATGCTCCATGCCCTTTTCATCACAATGCTCCATGCCATTGTCGTCACAATACTCCACAAGCTTGTCATCAGAATGCTCCATGACACTTGTCATCACAATGCTCCATGGCCACTGTCATCAGAATGCTCCATACCCCTTGTCATTACTGTGCTCCATGACGCTTGTCATCACAATTATCCATGGTCTTCTCATCACAATGCTCTACGCCCTTGTCATCAAAATGTTACCTGATCCTTGTCATCACAATGCTCCATGGCCACTGTCATGACAATGCTCCATTCCCCTTGTCATTACAATGCTCCATGACGCTCGTCATCACAATGCTCCATTCCCTGGTCATCACAATGCTCCATTCCCTGGTCATCACAATGCTCCATGCCCTGGTCATCACAATGCTCCATGTCCCCTGTCATCACAATTCTCCTCGTTCTTGGCATCACTATGCTCCATGACAGTTCTCATCACCGTGTTACATGATTTGACTTCACAATTCTCTATGCACTTGTCATCGCAATGCTCCATGACCCCTGTCATAGGAAGCTCCATGTGCTTGTCATCACAATGCTTCATGAACTTGTCATCAAAATTCTCAATGGCCCTTGTCATCACAATGTTCCATCCCTTGTCATCACAATGCTCCATGTCCCTTGTCATCACAATGCTCCAAGCCCTTGTCATCAAAATGCTCCATTACATTTGTCATCACAATCCTCCATGACACTTGGCATCACAATGTTCCATTCCATTGTCATCGCAATGGACCATGACATATGTCATCACAATGCTCCCTGAGACCTGTCTTCAAAATACTCCATGACCTTCTCATCACAGTGCTCCATGCCTTGTCATCACATTGCACCATGCCCACTGTCATCACAATAATCCATGAAACATGTCAGGCCAATGCTCCATGCCCCTGTCATCACAATGATCATTGCCTTTTCATCACAATGCTCTATGAACCCTGTCATCACAATGCTCCATGACTCCAGTCATCACAATGCTTCATGACCTTTGTCATCACAATGGTCCATGCCCTCGTCATCACAAGGCTCTGTGACCTTTGTCACCAAAATGCTCCATGAAATTTTCATCACAATGCTCGTTGACCCTTCTCATCACAATGCTCCATGCCTTTGTCAGCACAGGGCTCCATGACCCATGTCATCACAATGCGCCATGAGCTTGTCATAACAATGCTCCACAACCTTGTCATCACAATGCTCCATAAAACTTGTCATCACAATGCTCCATGCACTTCTTATCAAAATGCTCTCTCACGAATGATATCAAAATGTTCCCTCACTAGTCATCACAATACACCCACTCCCCTGTCATCACAATGGTCCACAACACCGTCATGAAAATGTTCCATGACTCCTGACATCACAATGTTCCATAACCCCTGTCATCAAAATGTTCCATGACACTTTTCATCAAATTGCTCCATGACCCTGTCATCACAATGCTCCCTGCCCATCACAAGAGAATTCACCACACCCTTGTCATCAAAATGCTCCATGACCTTTGTCATCACAAAACTCCATGACCCTTGGCATCACAATGCTCCATGCCATTGTCATCACAATGCTCCAAAAACCTCTCATCACATCGTTCCAAGCCCTTGTCATCACAGTATCCATGATGCTTTTCATCACAATGCTCGATGCCATTCTTCTCACAATGCTCCATGCGCTTGTCATTACAATCCTCCATGAACCATGTATCACAGTGTTCAATGCCCTTGTCATCACAATGCTCCTTGCCCCCTCTCATCACAATAATCCATTAAACATCTCAGACCAATATTCCATGCCCTTTTCATCACAGTGATCCAAGACTCTTCTAATCATAATGCTCCATGCCCCTTTTCATCTCAATGCTCCATGAACGCTGTCATCACAATGCACCAATGCGCATCATCATAATGCTTCATGCTATTGTCATCACAATGAAATCAAAATGCTCTATGAGGGCCTCCCTGGTGGCGCAGTGGTTGAGAGTCCGCCTGCCGATGCAGGGGATACGGGTTCGTGCCCCGGTCTGGGAGGATACCATATGCCGCCGAGCGGCTGTGCCCGTGAGCCACGGCTGCTGGGCCGGCGCGTCCGGAGCCTGTGCTCTGCAACAGGAGAGGCCACAACAGTGAGAGGCCCGAATACCGCAAAAAGAAAAAAAAAATGCTCTATGACCTCTGTCATCACAATGCTCCAAATCCTTTTGATGACAATATTCCCTAACACTTATCATCACAGCTCCCCATAACGCTCATCATCACAATTATCCATGGTCTTCTAATCACAATGCTCCATGACATTTGCCATCACAATGCTCAATACCCTTGTCATCACAATGGTCCCTGACACTTGTCATCAGTATGCTCCTTGAACACTGTCATGACAAGGCTACATGCCTTTTTCATCACAATGTTACATGCCATTTTCCTCATAGTGCTCCAAGACCCCTGTAATCACAATGCTCCATGCCCTTGTCATCACAAAGCTCCATGATGCATGTCATCAGAATGCTCCATGACATTCTCATCCCAATGTTCAATGCCCTTGTCATCACAATGCTCCAAGACCCCTGTAATCACAATGCTCCATGAGCCTTTTCATCAGAATGCTCCATGAGACTTGTCATCACATGGCTCCATGGTCTTCTCATCACAGTGCTCCAGTACCTTGTAATCACAATGCTCCTTGACCCCTGTCATCACAATACTCCATCAACATTTTCAGCCCAATGCTCCATGACGTTCTCATCACAATGCTCCATGACCTCTGTCATAACAATGCTCCATGACCACTGTAATGACAATGCTCCATGAACCCTGACAACACAATGATCCGGGACGCTTGTCATCAAAATGCTCCATGCCCTTGTCATCCCAATGCTCCATGAACCCTTTAATCACAATGCTCCATGACGCTTGTCATCACAGTGCTCCATGAACCTTGTCATCACAATGCCTTTGTCAGCAAAATGATACATAATCTTGTCATCACAATGCTCCAAGACCCCTGTAATCACAAAGCTTCATGACCCTTTTCATCAGAATGCTCCAGGAGACTTGTCATCACATGGCTCCATGGTCTTCTCATCACAGTGCTCCAGTACCTTGTCATCACAATGCTCCTTGACCCCTGTCATCACAATAATCCATGAACATTTTCAGCCCAATGCTCCATGACGTTCTCATCACAATGCTCCATGACCTCTGTCATAACAATGCTCCATGACCACTGTCATCACAACGCTCCATGAACCCTGACAACACAATGATCCGGGACGCTTGTTATCAAAATGCTCCATGCCCTTGTCATCCCAATTCTCCATGAACCCTTTAATCACAATGCTCCATGACGCTTGTCATCACAGTGCTCCATGAACCTTGTCATCACAATGCCTTTGTCAGCAAAATGATACATAATCTTGTCATCACAATGCTCCATGTGCTTGTCATCACAATCCTCCATGACCCTTGGGATCATATTGCTTTAGGCCCTTGTCATCACTATCTTGCCTTTCTGTTTTTTACAGATTTTCGGATGCCCTTTTTGACCGGTGGGAAGCGACAATTCTTTGTAGTGTGGATTTGCGTTGTGTGCTTGCTTGATTGGCCAAAAAGGGCCTATGCCTTTTCTCCTGAATATATTCAGGAGAAAAGTCATACACTGTTTTTGGCCAAGTGCATCATTCTCGAAGTTGTGATGCCTTTCCTGTGCTTTAAAGGCGATTCCAATTTACCTCTTGAAATATGTTTTGTGCAATTCTGCCTCATTTTCAAGTCTGCTTTGTTGCCTTCCCTCAACAGATTTTTGGAAGAGAGTAGTCCTTTATAACTCTTCAGGTTTTTGATTTGCTTTGCCCCTGAGCTCCAATTTTCAAATCCCATTATTGGGAGCTGACCGCAAATCCACAATTTTGCTTCAGGACCTATACTGGTTCCAGGGGTGGCTATACTGGTTCCCTGTGGGTGGCTGAGGCTTTGGTTAATTCTTCTTCCTGACGGGAATTTAGAGTGACATGTGTCCATCCAAAGGCCTACATCTACTCTCTGATTGGTTCTCCCTCTTCCCTTTCATCCTCTGCACAATTAGCAAACTGTGCGAACCAGGAGGTTATAGGGAGTGACTCTCCTAAGTTGGGAGATTGATAGTAAAGTTGTTGGAATGCCAAACTGTAGCACAAGGAGAGGAAAAAGTAGGAGACTTTCAGAAACCTTTCGCCATCACAGGGTGTCCATTCTCTAGGTTTCCCATACATGTTATAACTGTAGTGATATTCCCTTCTACCTGGAAATTTGGGACCCATGGAATGGTGGCATGCATTACTACTTTAAAGGGTCTGCATTTTCTCTCCCAATCTCACCAGTCCTCTCACTCCCAAGTGTCCAGCCTTATGTCTCATCCAGCTGTCTTTGCAGATAGGGTCATTCTAGGTTTCATCAGAACCCCTGAAGGAATTGTGTAAGAATTTCGCTGTTTTTTTGTTTTGTTTTTGAAATTCATTTTTATAATGGGGTTGAGCTGATTTTCCCTGACGTGTTTATGACGATCTAGACACACTTGTTTCCCTTACAGAGGCATATCAATACATAGGTTTTAAGATTCTTACTAATCAGATATATTCCTCTGTGGGGAATAGGGGTTTTGAGTCCCGTTCACTGAGGAAGGTGTAGGTCTTGTCTATTCTGTATTTGGTTTATGGAATGGTACCTGTGCTAATATCAAACTCTGGTTTTATGCATCACCCCACCTCTCCTTTCCCCTTAAGGAGGCATAAGAGTGTTTTCTAAATGTGAGACGCTGCTCTCTTTCCTAATTCAGTTCATGTGTTGTGATGTTGACATTCCCTCTGTAAGTGATATCTTATGATAAGATTCTTTTTCTGTGTGACTAATTTCCCTTAGAATCATCATACCTAAATCCTCTCATTATGCTGCTACTGGCCTTATGACATTGATTTCACGTCTCAGTGATATTCCGTTGTACAAAATTACCACAAATTCTTTATGCATTTCTCTATTTCCTGGGATACTTTAGGTGTACTGAAGTTGAGGTTCTTGTATGCAGAGCAGCCCTAATCTTTGGGGTACCTGTGTCTTGTTGATATTTACTCTTCCCAAGTTATATGTCCATGAGTTGAAGTCCCCTTTGCTCGGGGGCTTTGTATTTTAGATGTTTTAGGAAACAGCATACACTTCTTCAGAGTAGCTCTTGGATATTTATACCCCACCCATCAGCGTGACTACTCTCCCTGTTTTCCATGGCCTCTCCTGCATTTTTGATTTGTACACATTTTTTGGATGGCCTTTCTGAGCAGTGGAAATTGAGACTTCTTTATTGTGCGGATTTGCATTTCCCTCTTGCTTGGTTGGCCAAAAACTCTGTATGTGTTTTTTTCCTGAAGATATTCACGAAAAAAACACATACACCCTTTTGCCCAACTGCATCATTTTAGAAATTCTGCTGCTTTTCATATGCTTTAAATGTGAGTACAATCTACCTTTTGAAATCTGTTTCCTGCAATTCTGCCTCTCATTCAGAACCTCTTCGTTGCCTTACCTGAATATATTTTTGGACGTTGGTTATCATTTATATCTTTGCAGGTCTTTGAATTGTCTGCTCCTGAGCTCCATTTTGCAACTCGCTTTTTTTGTGAGCTGACCGCCAAACCATTGGATTGATTCCGGCCATATTCTGGTTCTGGGGAGGCAGCCTGAGCCTTTGGTTAATTCTTCTTCCTAATGGGAAATTAGAGTGACATGTGCCTGTCAAAACTACTACAGCTAATCTCTCATTGGTTCCTCCTCTTCCCATTTATCCTCTGCAAAACTTGCAAACTGTGTGAAACAGGAGGTTAAAGGTGCTGAATCTCCAAGTCGGGAGATTGTTAGTAATGTGGCTGGAATGGCGAACCCCAGCACCAGGAGATCAAAAATGAGGTGCATTTTAGACACCTCTCCTGAGCACACGGTGTACATTCATCTCGGTTTCCCAGGCATGTTTTCACTGTGAGAAGATTCCCTTGAACCTGCCGATTTGGGACCCATGGAATGGGTACCAGGCAGTATTAATTTAAAAGGTCTTCATTTCCTCGCCCAGCCTCTCTAACATCTCTTAGCGTGCATAGCTTCCAGCCTTATATATCATCCTGCTGTGGGTCTACATGTGTTCAATCCATGTTACATCGTAGCCCTTCAACAAAAGTTGTAAGAATTTTTGTCTGTCTCACCGTTTTTATAAATATTTTTAAATTTATTTTTATATTGGTTACACCTGATTTGCAAAGCTCTGTTTTTTGCTGCTGTACATCCACTTGATTCATGTACTGTGAGACAACAATAAATTCTTTCTCAGATGCTTATGAGTCATATGTAGTATTTTCCAGTGACTTGAGTGGACTGAGTGCCGTTCTTTGAGGTACCGTGTAGGCCTTGTCAGTTATTCAGTTTGGTACTTGGAATGGTATCTTTGCTAATTTCAACCTCCTGGATAATACCTCACCATTCCCCACCTTTCCCATTTAGCAGCCTTATGTCTATTTTCTACATATTTGACTATGTTTCTGTTTTGTAGTTTATTTCATGTGTAGCCATGTTTGATTCCACCTTTAAGTGACATCTTATGATATGTGTCTTTTTCTTTCTGACATGTGTCACTTAGAATGATCGTATGTAACTCCTCCCGAGTTGTTACAACTGGCCTTATTTCATTGATTTCTGGATGAGTAATATTCCACTCTACATAAGTACCCCATCTCTTTTATCCATTTTATCCTTCCAGGGACATTTAGGTTATATCCAAGTGGAGGCCCTTTATAACAGAGAGGTGGTAAACGTTGGGGTGCCTCTTTTCTGTCATTTTTTGTTTTTCCCAAGGTATACGCCCATGAGTGCAAGTGCCCTATGCTCTGTAGCTCAGTTTTCAGATGTTTTAGCAAACACAATACACTTCTCCAGAGTGGCCATTGGCAAATTACATTTCCACTATCAGCCTCACAGGGCTCCCTTTTCTCCTCACCCTGTCCTGCATTTCTGGTGTTTACACTTTATGTGGATGGCCCTTCTGACTGATGTGAAGTGATACATTCTGTAGTATTGATTTCCAGTGCCCACCTGTTTGGTTGGATAAAAAGTGTGAATGGCCTTTACTTGAATATATTCAGAAAAATTTGCATACGCCCTTTTGGGCCAACTGCATCATTGGCGATGTTCAGCCCCTTTTCTTGTGCTTTAATGGGGAGACCTTTCTACCTCTTCAAATCTGATTCCTGCCACTCTCCCTTGCTTATAAGTCCTTTTCTGTGACTTACCTCAAGACATTTTTCAACAATAGATATTTTCAACTCTGCAGTTTCATGAATTTTAGTGCCCCCGAGTTCCATTTTTCAACTTGTGTTTTTGGAAACTCGACACAAAACAGCAGGATTTCCTCTAGCCCTATTCTCTTTCTGTGGGCAATTCTAGCCTTTGATGAATTTGTCTTCCGGATTGGAAATTAGAGTGGCATGTGCCTGTCCGAACACCTAAGACTTATCTCTAAATTTTTCTCATCCTTCCGCTTCATCCTCTGGACAGATTCCAAACTATGTGCAACAGGATGTTGACGGTGCTGATATCCCCCAGTGAGGAGATTGTTAGGAAAGATGCTGGAGGGGTGAACCCGAGCACCAGGCGATGAGGAGATGAGGTGCCTTTTCCAAACTCTTTCCGATCAAACGGTGTACCTCCTCTAGGTGTGACAGGCATGTTTTAGCTGTAGGAATGGTCCCGTGCATGGAAGGAGAACACCAGGGATTTTTCCAAATCAGTGCCTCCCCGAACCCCAAACTGGGGAATTTTTAAGCTACGGCTACATGTATGTACATTAAGGGCCTTGGAAATAAGCAGAGCCCAAACTTTAGATGATTGAAATCTTCAGGTTCAGAAGCGCTCACCATCGGCCTTGCTTAGGTTACATTTTATCTGTCATTGATAGATGATGTCAATAAAAATATCGATTCTTTTTCAGATTATTTCCCCTTATAGGTTATTGCAAAATATTCAGTGTAGTTCCCTGTGCTATACAGTAGTTCCTTGTTGATGATCTATTTTATACATAGCAGTGTGTATGTGTTAATCCCAAACTGTTAATTTATCCCTTCTCCTACCTTTCCCCTTTGGTAATAATAAATTATAAGATTTTATACTTCTCAGAAATGGGGGAGCTGAAAGAGAGGTATCCTTTTCAATGGAAAAGCATTCAAAACAAGATTGAAGCTTCAGCCAAGATTATTCGATGTACATCCATGGAAATAAATCACTTCATTTCTCTAATGTTGACCTGACAAATAAGACAGACGTCTTCACTGAACTTGCTTATAGTAAAGTGATGGAAATATCAAATGTAAGTCTTAGAAAAACCTTATTTTACCCGAGTATTATACACTGCTCTATGTTAACTACAGTTTGGCTCACACATCTGTTCAATGAAGTTAAATAATTCTCAATTTCTGTTTCTGATCTTCCAGAGGGGACCCCAACAGTAGTCCCCGTGCCCAGTGTCATTGGAGCCAACAGATCAAGACAGAGTTTGGTTCAGAAGCAAAGGAAACATTATGTTGAAAACAGAATGGAGAGGTGAGAGTGTGCACTCCCCCACGGGCTGTGGGCTGGGATGCTGAGTAGGGATCCCGGCAGCGTCAGTGGGAGTTAGGGGATGGAGCTCTCGAGGGCTGGGTTGGCTGCAGCTCAGGCTCTATGCCGTGCAGTCTGCATGGGACTCCGCTAGCTGAGGTGTCGACCCAGCCATTCTGCACTAGGAAGTCGGGTCTGAAGTGCCGGGTGTGGGACCTCTGCATGCGGAACCCTAGGAGCATGTGAAATTAGACAAAGCACAAAGGAAAAACAGGTTAGACTTTATTTTATTGCCCAGATTCTCTTTTTATCTCCCAGGAATTTTTAATGAACGTTGCCAGAGACGAACACCTCCTCTGCTTTTTGTTCCGTTCCTCATTCTTGGGGTGTTGAGGGTGAAGACCCCTCTTTTGTAACTGCTTCATGCTGTGGTGGGAGCCCTGATACCTAGGGGGAGGGGCAAAACTTCTCCCCACGAGCCTCCAGGTGAGGTTGATTGTCCCAAAGCCTCCTGCCTCACTTCTCGTCCGCCTGAGCACCAGCATTGGAAGTGTTATAGATTCCAATGACTTTTAAGGGTCCAGGAAAGAGATGCGCAGAGATGCTGTGGTGGCAGGATTCACCCCACCCCACATTTGTTCGGTGACCTTAGGCTGACCGTTTTTGCCAGCCTAGATGCTCTGACCAGTAGTCTGTGCTTTCTTTAATTAGGTCCCTGAATTAATGTACAAACAGCACCATGTGTCAGAGCCCTGCCCGTGCAACTCCCAGACAGTCCAGGGTCAGTGGTGATCCAGGACCATGACGTCCACTGAGTCAACGGCCTTTAGAAGTAGCCAGCACTCCAGCCGGTCATATTGGCCACCATCACCGCGGTGTCTGTAGGGTTTTCTATGGTGAAAGCGTGATATACGTTTCCCCCGCCAAGCTTATTAGCTCCCCTCTGGGTGCAGTAAGTCCTGCAAGCAGTAGTCTGCTCTTTCGGGGCACAGTCTTCTTGTTTTCTGAGAGAAACTCCAGGTCAAGTGATGGTCACACGAGTCATCTTGGGGGCCCGTTGCCCCCATTTGTCTCTCTGGAGGTTGGAGTTGGAGGGCCTCCTCACTCGAGGTCATTGTGTCCACAGAGCGACCCCTGCAACTTCAGGACGTGATGGGTGGTTAGGATCACCACGTGGGGTCCTATTCCCTTAGGAGGGAGCTGGCCTTGTGGGCTGCTGATTTCCAGCTTTTTAGATACCCCAGTATCCTGGCCTGATGAGTCGGTGGGCAAAGACCTTGGTGACCATAGTTTATCATACATGAAGGGCATTCTTGTGTTGCTCCATTTCAATTGGTCCCTGTTTTTGCACTAAGTCTCCAAGGGCGATTAACCTTTGACCGGTTATGTAAAGGTCAAAGGGTTTAGCTAAATTAGCGAGTTCCTGGGCAAGGATCTGAATTGACTGCTCTTTCCATTCTTGAAAGGCTGCTTCTGGATTCTATACAAAAGGATCATCATCTTTTCGTGTCAGTGTTTCAGGTAGAGGCCCAGCTATTAGACTGTAGTTAGGGATCCAGATGCAAAAAACCTTGGCCTCCCCAGGAACCCCTAAGCTCTCTTCTAGTTTTAGAAGAGGTAAGGCTGCAAATGGCTTCTTCCCTATCCTGGGATGCGTTTCTCCAAATATCTGTGAGAATGAAGCCCAGGCATGTCACCTGAGCCTGGGATATTTGAGCCTTTTTCTTGGACACCTTCTATCCTTTCTTGGCTAGGTAGTTCCGAGGCATCTTTAGTAGGCCTGGCAATCAGAATGTCATTTGCATATTGAAGGAGGGTTCCCTTTTACAGAGGTAGAAGGTTTAGGTCTTTAGAGGACATTTCCCCAATGATGGTGTGGGGATTTTTGAACCATTGGGGCAGGACGGCCCAGCATTATTGGTTTTGTTGCATGTTGTGTACTGCCACTCACAAGCCAAAAATTCTTGTGACTCTGAGATGAATGGAATACAGAAGAAGGCATCATTGAAGTCTAATACAGAATGCCATGGCCTGGTGGATGGTAGAATGAGCAGCAGGGTGTAGGAAATAGGATCTACTAGATGTAGATCCTCGGTGGCTTCACTAACTGTCCTGATATACTTTACCATGTCTCCAGCAGCCCATGGGCCTCTCGTGGTCAGGCCAATCCCAGGATATGGAGCTCACCTGGGCTGCATCCTGCACCCCACAGCCCACGGGGCTCTCGTGTTCAAGTCCCTCCCAGGGTATGGAGCTCACCTGTGCAGCTACCCAGCAGCCCATGGGGCTCTCATAGTCAGGCCCTTCCCAGGATACGGAACTCCCCTGGGCAGGTACCCCAGCAGGGCTGGACACACAGGAACTGTGCACATAGCCCACCTTGCAGAGAACCCCCAGCTCACCTGTCGCTCACAGCTGACACAGAACACCTCAGAGCAGGACTTAAACTAACAAACAGTAACTCTGACAGGTCTGTGACCCTGGCTATCACTCTGTGCAGCCTCTCTCTGCCTGGTCTTCCAGACACTTCCACTGCAGCCAGGGCACCAGGCCTCTGTCTCCACCCACCATCACTCCTCTCCCTGACTCCTGGGTTCCTCTCATTAGGATAGGGTCTTCTTGAAGTTGTTTTCCACTCATGGACCAGATAAAATGATAAGAAAACAAGCCGCAGCTGCAGCCCCTTGTCTATCCTGACTCTCAAGGCCCACACCTGTTCCTTGGGACTGACCCGTTTAGCAAGGTTCATTTTCTGCAACTGTGAGCCCCTGAGGGTTGAGGTTTGGCTGATTTGGGCAGCCTGACACTGCCTGCCAGCCCCCCCCCCACAGGTGTGCCTGGGTTGAGGTCAATATAAACACCTCTCCAGTCAGCAAGAGCCCCTGTAGCTGTGCCTGACGCCATATTCTCTGCCCCGTCAGCAGTTTTGGGGCTGGGGTGGTGGGAGGGAGTGAGGGGCCGTGGCTTTGTGGGTGGCCCAGTGTGAGTGGGTCTCTGCTGGACTTTCTGCAGGAGTTGCCAGGCTGCCACCTGCTAAAGAAGAGGATGTGTCACCCATACCTGCCACTGGAATTTCTCCCCAGGCAGAGGTGAGGAAGTAAAAAAGCAGTGGGGGCTGTGGCAGGAGGGGTATCTCAGGCAGGGAAATGGAAAGCTTCCAGAAGAGCATCTGGGGCCAGGACCATCCTGGCTGGCCTGCAGGCACCAAGTCGGCTTGCGTGCTCTCGCTAGTGTGGCTCCACAGCCCTTCCTCTAGGCTTGCAAGTGCTTGTACATATTCAGGTGTTTTACCTGGAAAGGGTGAGAAGAGTTCAGCTGCAGCAGGACTGGGGCTCAGCTCACATTTACTCACAGACGCCTCGACACTGTCCCCCAGCTTTGCAATGAGGATGCTCCTTGTGGGGGGGAGCGCTGCTGACGGCATGGGAGACGATTTCCCACCTCTGACCAACTTAAGAATTTTTTACCACTGGAGCAAGTGCCCTGATACGATTTTCCTCTGTCTAACTGGTGGGTTCTGTTTTATTTTTTTTTCTTTTTTTTCTTTTTGGTTCAAGGTAGATTTTATTTATTCCTCTTTTTTTAATTTTGGAGATATAAACATGGAAATAATGCATTAATATAAAGACGTCTATGTGAAGGGAAATACTTTTTTTCTGTTTTATTTTATTAAATGTTATTTATGTATTTTTAGTTTTTTTAAATTTATTTCTTTTATACAGCAGGTTCTTATTGGATATCTATTTTATACATATAAGTGTGCACATGTGAATCCCAGTCTCCCAATTCATTCCACCACCACCCTCACATGGCGTCCCCTCCTTGGTGTCCATATGTTTGTTCTCTACATCTGTCTCTATCTCTGCCCTGCAAACTGGTTCATCTGTACCATTTTTCTAGGTTCCACATATATGCATTAATATACAATATTTGTTTTTCTCTTTCTGACTTACTTCACTCTGTATGACAGTCTCTAGATCCATCGAGGTCTCTACAAATGACCCAATTTCATTCCTATGTATGACTGAGTAATATTCCGTTGTATATATGTACCACGTCTTTATCCATTCGTCTGTCTGTGGGCACTTAGGTTGTTTCATTACCTGTCTATTGTAAATAGTGCTGCAGTGAACATTGTGGTGAATGTGTCTTTTTGATTTATGGTTTTCTCTGGGTATATGCCCAGTAGTGGGATAGCTGGATTATATGGTAATTCTATTTTTAGTTTTTTTAAGGAACCTCCATACTGTTCTCCATAGAGACTGTATCGATTTACATTCCCACCAATAGTGGAAGAAGGTTCCTTTTCTCCACACCCTCTCCAGCATTTGTTGTTTGTAGATTTTCTGATGATGCCCATTCTAACAGGTGTGACGTGATACCTCATTGTAGTTTCGATTTCCATTTCTCTAATAATTAGTGATGTTGAGCAGATTTTCATGTGTGTACTGGCCATCTCTATGTCTTCTTGGAAGAAATGTCTATTTAGATCTTCCATTTTGTATTGGGTTGTTTGTTTTATTAATATTGAGCTGCATGAGCTGTTTATATATATTGGAGATTAATCATTTGTCCATTGATTCGTTTGCAAATATTTTCTGTCATTCTGAGGGTTGTCTTTTCGTCTTGTTTGTAGTTTCCTTTGCTTTGCAAAAGCTTTTAAGTTTCATTAGTCCCATCTGTTTAGTTTTCTTTTTTATTTCATTACTATAGGAGGTGGACCAAAAAAGATCTTGCTGTGATTTACGTCAGAGTATCCTTCGTAAGTTTTCCTCTCAGAGTTTTATACTGTCTGGTCTTACATTAAGGTCTCTAATTCATTTTGAATATATTTTTATGTATGGTGTTGGGGAGTGTTCTAATTTCATTCTTTTACATGTAGCTCTCCATATTTCCCAGCACCAATGATTGAAGAGACTGTCTTATCTCCATTGTATAGTCTTGCCTCCTTTGTCATAGATTAGTTGACCATAAGTGTGTAGGTTTATCCTTGGGCTTTGTTTTGTTTTTTTTTCCTTTTACACGTTTATTGGAGTATAACTGCTTTACAATGGAGTGTTCGTTTCTGCTGTATAACAAAGTGAATCAGCTATACATATACAAATATCACCAGATCCCCTCCCTCTTGCATCTCCCTCCCACACTCCATATCCCACCCCTTTATGTGGTCACAAAGCACCGAGCTGATCTCCCTGTTCTATGTGGCTGATTCTCAGTAGCTATCGGTGTTACATTTGGTAATGTATTTATGTCCATGCCACTCTCTCACTTCGTCCGAGCTTACCCATCCCCCTTTCCGTGCCCTCAAGTCCTTTCTCTATGTCTGTGTCCTTAATCCTGTCCTGCCACTAGGTTCTTCAAAATCTTTTTTTTTCTTCATTAGATTCCATATATCTCTGTTAACATACAGTATTTGTTTTTCCCTTTCTGACTTACTTCACTGTGTAGGACAGATTCTTAGTTCATCCAACTCAGTACAAAAAACTCAGTTTTGCTTCTTTTTATGGTTGAGTAATATTTGATTGTATATATGTGCCAGATGTTCTTTATCCATTCATCTGTCGATGGACACTTAGGTTGCTTCCATGTCCTGGCTAATGCAAATAGAGTTGCAATGAACATTTTTGTACATAACTCTTTTTGAATTATGGTTTTCACAAGGCAAATGCCCAGTACTTGGATTGTTGTGTCGTATGGTACTTCTATTGTTAGTTATTTAAAGGACCCTCCGTACTGTTCTCCCTAGTGCCCATATCAATTTACATTCCCACCCACAGTGCAAGTGTGTTCCATTTTCTCCAATAAAGGCCTCTCCAGCATTTATTGTTTTGTAGATTTTTTTGATGATTGCCACTCTGACTGCTGTGACGTGATACATCACGGTAGTTTTGATTTGCATTTCTCTAATGATTAGTGATGTTCAGCATCCTTTCATGTGTTTCTTGGTAATCTGTATATCTTCTTTGGAGAAATGTCTATTTAGGTCTTCTGCCCGTTTTTGGATTGGGTTGTTTGTTTTTTGTGATATTGAGCTGCATGAGGTGCTTGTAAAGTTTGGAGATTAATCCTTTGTCAATTGCTTCATTTGAAAATATTTTCTCCCATTCTGAGGGTTGTTTTTGCATCTTGTTTATGTTTTCCTGTACTGTGTAAAAGCTTTTAAGTTTCATTAGGTCCCATTTGTTGATTTCTGTTTTTATTTCCATTTCTCTAGGAGGTGGGTCCAAAAGGATCTTGCTGTGATTTATGTCATAGAGTGTTCTGCCTATGGTTTCCTCTAAGTGTTTTATAGTGTCTGGTCTTATATTTAGATCTCTAATCAATTTAGAGTTTATTTTTGTGTATGGTGTTATGGAGTGTTCTAATTTCATTCTTTTATGTGTAGGGGTCCAGTTTTCCCAGCACCAATTACTGAAGAGACTGTCTTTTCTCCATTGTATATCCTTAGCTCCTTTGTCATAGATGAGATAGCCATAGGTATGTAGGTTTATCTCTGGGCTTTCTGTCCTGTTCCATTGATCTGTGTTTATGCCAATCTACATACACTTGATTCCATTATGGAGACATATAAATACATAGGTTTCAAGGTTATTACCAGTCAGATATATTCCTCTTCAGTGAATAGGGTGTTTTGTGTCCAGTTCATTGAGAAAGGAGTAGGTCTTGTCTATTAACTATTTGGTATATGCAATAGGATCTGTGCTAATTTCAAACTCTGCTTTTACACATCACCCCACGTCACCTTTCCTCTTAAGGAGGCATAAGGGTGTTTTCTAAATGTGTAACTCTGTTCTCTTTTGAAATTCAGTTCATGTGTAGCCATGTTTACATTACCTCTATAAGTGATATATTACAATAAGTTTCTTTTTCTTTGTGGCTCATTTCACTTAGCATCACCGTACCTAAAGCCACTCATTATGCTGCTATTGGCCTTATGACATTGATTTTATGTCTGAGTGACATTCCATTGTATATAAGTACCACAACATCTATATCCATTTTTTTTCCTTTCCTGGGATATATAAAGTGTACCGAAGTCGAGGTTCTTGTAAACAGAGCAGCCCTAAACTTTGGGCTGGCTGTGTGTTGTGGATTTTTAGTTTTCCCAAAATACACGCCCATGAGTGGAAGTGTGCTATGCTCTGTAGCTCTGTTTTAGAAAACAACATACAGTTCTCCAGAGAGGCTGTTGGCAATTTACATCCTGTCCATCGGCGTAACCAGGCTCCCTTTTCTCCATGGCCTGTCCTGCATTTGTGGCTTTTACACTCTATGTGGATGGCCCTTTGGACTGGAGGTAAGGGACACTTCTCTGTAGTGTGGATTTGCAATGCCTGATGGCTTGCTTAGCCAAACAGGGCATATGCATTTTTTCCCGAATATATTCAAGAAAATACACATAATCCCTTTTCAGCCAAGGGCAACATTGTCGAAATTCTGTCGCTTTTCATGTGCTTTAAAGACGACTCCAATCTACCTCTTGAAATCTGTTTCCTTCAATTCTGCCTTGCATTCAAATCCTCTTCACTGCCTTTCCTCAATATATTTCTGGATGATAGTTGTCCTTTATAATTCTGCAAGTTTGTGAATTGCTGTGCCCCTGATTTCCATTTTTCAACTCGCCTCTTTGTGAGCTGGCTGCAATACCGCAGGATGGCTTTAGGCCCTAGTCTGGTTCCCGGGATTCAGGCTGAGCCTTTGGTTAATTCTTCTTCCTGATGGGAAACTAGAGTGACATGTGCTCATCCAAACACCTACAGCTAATCTCTCATTTATTTCCCCTCTTCCTGTTCATCCTCTGCACAGTTTGCAAACTGTGCATAACGGGAGGGTAAAGGCGCTGACACTCCAAGTGGGGAGATTTTGAGTAATGCAGATGGAATGGCGAAGCCAAGCAAGAAAAAAGGAAAAATGAGGTACCTTTTAGAAAACTTTCCCAATTACACAGTGTACCATCCACTGGGTTTCCCATGCATGTTTTAACTGGAGGAAGATTCCCTTAAACCTGGAGAGTTGGGACCACTAGAATGGGTAGCACACAGTATTGCTCTAAGTGGTGTTCTTTTGTTCACACAACCTCAGCAATCTTGTCAGCCCCAAGTGTCCAGTCTTATGTCTCATCCAGCTGTGGGTGTAAAGGTGGTCAATCTAGCTTGCATCACAGGCCCTGAACATAATTTTTAAGACTTTCTATCTGTTTTTGCATTTTGCTTTTGAAATTTATTTTTATAAGTGGGTTTAACTGAATTTAAATGCTGTGTTCATGCCGTTATACACACACATGATTCCTTTATGGAGACATGAGAATACATATGTTTTAAAATACTTAGAGTCAGACATATTCCTCTGCAATGAATAGGGGGTGTTGAGTCCAGTTCATTGTGCCGGGAGTAGGTGTTGTCTATTACATACATGGTTTATATAACGGTATCTGTGTTAATTGAAAACTGCGGTTTTATGCATCACCCCACCTCGGCTTTCCCATTAAGCAGACAGAAGATGTTTTCTAAATGTGTGACTCTGTTGTGTTTGTCATTCAGTTCATGTGTAGTCATGTGTACATTCCCGCTATGAGTGATAACTTATGATAAGATTAGTTACTCTGTAATCTTTCCTAACTCAGTTCATGTGTAGCCATGTTTGCAGGACCTTCATAAGTGATATCTTATGATAAGTTTCTTTTTCTGTGTGACTTATTTCACTTAGAATCATCGTACCTGAATCCACTCTTTTTGCTGCTACTGGCCTTATGACATTGATTTCATGGCTGAGCGATATTCCATCGTACGTAAGTACCACAATATCTTGAACCATTTTTGTCTTTCCTGGGATACTTAAGGTGTACCCAAGTTGAGGTTCTTGTAAGCAGTGCAGCGCTAAATTTTAGGGTGGCTCTCTCTTATTGATTTTCAGTTTTCCCAAGGTATATTCCCTAGACTGGAACTGCCCTTGGCTGTGTACCTCTGTTGTTTACTTGTTTTAGGGAACACAATGCACTCCTCCAGAGAGGCAGTTGGCAATTTACATCCCGCCCATCAGCATAACAAGGCTCCCTGATCTCCAGGGCCTGTCTAGCCTTTCTGGTTTTTACACATTTTGTGGATGTCCCTTTTGACTGGTGGGAAGTGATACTTCTTTGTAGTGCAGATTTGCATTGCCCGCTTGCTTGCATGGCGAAAAAGGGCGTAAGCGTTTTCCCCTGAATATATTCAGGCGAAAACACATACGCCCTTTTTGGCCAAGTGCATCATTGTCGAAGTTGTGCCCCTCTTCCTGTGCTTTAAAGGCGATTCCAATGTAACTCTTGAAATCTGTTTCCTGCTATTCTGCCTCGCTTTCAAGTCCGCCTCGTTGCCTCCCCTCAACAGATTGTTGGACGATAGTTGCCCTTTATTACTCTGCCATTTTTTGAATTGCTCTGCCCCTGAGCTACATTATTTACATCGTTTTTTTGTGAGCTGAACGCAAGTCAATATTTTGGTTCAGGACCTATACTGGTTCCGGTGGGTGGCTGAGACTTTGGTTAATTCTTCTTCCTCCCGGGTAATAAGAGTGACATGTGCCTGTCCAAATGCCTAACAGCTACTCTCTCTTTGGTTCCCCCTCTTCCCTTTCATCCTTTGCCAAATTGGCAACATGTGCGAACCAGGAGGTTAAAGGTGCTGTCTCTCCAGGTTGGGAGATTGATAGTAAAGCAGTTAGAAAGTCAAACTGGAGCACAAGGAGAGGGACTATTCGTTGAGTTTTAGAAACATTTCGTATTCACAGTGTGTCCATTCTCTTGGTTTACCATACAGATTATAGCTGTAGTAATATTCCCTACAACCTGGAGAGTTGGGATCCATGGAATTGATGCCATGCATTATTCTTTTAAAGGGTCTGCATTTGCTCACGAATCTCAGCAATCCTCTCAATACCATGTATCCAGCCTTATGCCACCTCCAGCTGTCGTTGTAGATAGGGTCATTCCAAGTTTCATCAGAGATCCTGAAGGAATTATATAGAATTTCGCTGTTTTTTTGTTTTGTTTTTGAAATTCCTTTTTATAGTGGGTTTGTGCTGAATCTCGCTGCCATCTTTATGCCAGTCTAGACACACTTGATTCCCTTACGGAGACATATCAATACATAGGTTTTTAGATTCTTACTAGTCAGATATATTCCTCTGCGGGAAATATGGGGTTTTGAGTCCCTTTCTCTGAGGAAGCTGTAGGTCTTGTCTATTCCATAGTTGGTTTTTGGAACGATACCTCTGCTTATATGAAACTCTGGTTTTATGCATCACCCCACCTCTCCTTCCCCCTTAAGCAGGCATAAGAGTGTTTTCTAAATGTGAGACTCTGTTCTCTTTCCTAACTCAGTTCATGTGTAGCCATGTTTACAGGATCTTCATAAGTGATATCTTATGATAAGTTTCTTTTTCTGTGTGACTTAGTTCTCTTAGAATCATCGTACCTGTATCCACTCATTTTGTTGCTACTGGCCTTATGACATTGATTCCATGACTGAGGAATATTCCATCATACGTAAGTACCACAATTTCTTGAACCATTTTTGTCTTTCCTGGGATATTTAAGGTGTACCCAACTTGAGGTTCTTGTAAGCAGTGCAGCCCTAAAATATGGGGTGGCTGTGTCTTATTGATTTTCAGTTTTCCCAAGGAATATTCCCAAGACTGGGAGTGCCCTTGGCTCTGTAGCTCTATTGTTTACTAGTTTTAGGGAACACAATGCACTCCTCCAGAGAGGCAGTTGGCAATTTACATCCCGCCCATCAGCATAACAAGGCTCCCTGTTCTCCATGGCCTGTCTTGCCTTTCTGGTTTTTTCACATTTTGAAGATGTCCCTTTTGACTGGTGGGAAGTGATCCTTCTTTGTAGTGCAGATTTGCATTGCCTGCTTGCTTGCTTGGCCAAAAAGGGCATATGCGTTTTGAATTGAATATATTCAGGAGAAAACGCATACACCCTTTTCGGCCAAGTGCAACATTTTCGAAGTTGTGCCCCTCTTCCTGTGTTTAAATGCGATTCCAATGTACCTGTTGAAATCTGTTTCCTGTTATTCTGACTCGCTTTCAAGTCCGCCTCGTTGCCTTCCCTCAACACATTTTTGGACGATAGTTGTCATTTATTACTCTGCCAGTTTGTGAATTGCTGTGCCCCTATCTCCATTTTTCAACTCGTTTTTTGTGAGCTGACTGCAAGTCGAAAATTTTGGTTCAGGACCTATACTGGTTTCCAGCAGGTGGCTGAAACTTTGGTTAATTCTTCTTCCTGCCGGGCAATTAGAGTGACATATGCCCCTCCAAATGCCTAACAGCTACTCTCTCATTGGTTCTCCCTCTTCCCTTTCATCCTTTGCCAAATTGGCAAACTTTGCACACCAGGAGGTTAAAGCGGCTGTCTCTCCAAGTTGGGAGATTGATAGTAAAGCAGTTGGAAAGTCAAACCTGAGCACCAGGAGAGGGAGTATTCGTTGAGTTTTAGAGACCTTTCCTATTCACAGTATGTCCATTCTCTAGGTTTCCCTTACGTGTTACAGCTGTAGTAATATTCCCTTCAACCTGGAGAGTTGGGACCCTTGGAATGTGTGCCACGCATTATTGCTTTAAATGGTCTGCATTTGCTCACCCAATTTAACTCATCCTCTCAGTCCCAAGTGTCTCAGCCTTATGCCACATCCATCTGTCGTTGTAGATAGGGTCATTCCAGGTTTCATCAAAGACTCTGAAGGAATTGTAAAGAATTTCCCAGTTTTTTTCATTTGTTTTTGAAATTCCTTTTTTTAGTGGGTTTGAGCTGATTCTCGCTGCCATGTTTATGCCAGTCTAGACACAATTGATTCCCTTACGGAGACATATCAATACATAGGTTTTAAGAATCTTACTAGTCAGATATATTCCTCTGTGGGGAATATGGTGTGTTGAGTCCCTTTCACTGAGGAATGTATAGGTATTTTGTGTTCCATAGTAGGTTTTTGGAACGGTACATGTGCTTATATCAAACTCTGGTTTTATGCATCACCCCACCTCTCCTTCCCCTTTAAGCAGGCATAAGAGTGTTTTCTAAATGTGAGACTCTGTTCTCTTTCCTAACTCAGTTCATGTGTAGCCATGTTTACAGGATTTTCATAAGTGATATCTTATGATAAGCTTCTTTGTCTGTGTGACTTATTTCACTTTGAATCATCGTACCTGAATCCACTCATTTTGCTGCTACTGGCCTTATGACATTGATTACATGGCTGAGGGATATTTCTTGTACATAAGTACCCCAATTTCTTGAACCATTTTTGTCTTTCCTGGGATATTTAAGGTGTACCCAAGTTGATGTTCTTGAAAGAAGTGCAGCCCTAAATTTAGGGGTGACTCTGTCTTACTGATTTCCAGTTTTCTAAAGGTAAATTCCCTAGACTGGAAGTGCCCTTGGCTCTGTAGCTCTGTTGTTTATTTGTTTTATGGAACACAATGCCCTCCTCCAGAGAGGCAGTTGGCAACTTATTCCCGCCAATCAGCATAACAAGGCACCCTGTTCTCCATGGCCTGTCTTGCCTTTCTGGTTTTTACATATTTTGCGGATGCCCCTTTTGACTGGTGGGAAGTGATACTTCTTTGTAGTGCAGATTTGCATTGCCCGCTTGCTTGCATGGCGAAAAAGGGCGTAAGCGTTTTCCCCTGAATATATTCAGGCGAAAACACATACGCCCTTTTTGGCCAAGTGCATCATTGTCGAAGTTGTGCCCCTCTTCCTGTGCTTTAAAGGCGATTCCAATGTAACTCTTGAAATCTGTTTCCTGCTATTCTGCCTCGCTTTCAAGTCCGCCTCGTTGCCTCCCCTCAACAGATTGTTGGACGATAGTTGCCCTTTATTACTCTGCCATTTTTTGAATTGCTCTGCCCCTGAGCTACATTATTTACATCGTTTTTTTGTGAGCTGAACGCAAGTCAATATTTTGGTTCAGGACCTATACTGGTTCCGGTGGGTGGCTGAGACTTTGGTTAATTCTTCTTCCTCCCGGGTAATAAGAGTGACATGTGCCTGTCCAAATGCCTAACAGCTACTCTCTCTTTGGTTCCCCCTCTTCCCTTTCATCCTTTGCCAAATTGGCAACATGTGCGAACCAGGAGGTTAAAGGTGCTGTCTCTCCAGGTTGGGAGATTGATAGTAAAGCAGTTAGAAAGTCAAACTGGAGCACAAGGAGAGGGACTATTCGTTGAGTTTTAGAAACATTTCGTATTCACAGTGTGTCCATTCTCTTGGTTTACCATACAGATTATAGCTGTAGTAATATTCCCTACAACCTGGAGAGTTGGGATCCATGGAATTGATGCCATGCATTATTCTTTTAAAGGGTCTGCATTTGCTCACGAATCTCAGCAATCCTCTCAATACCATGTATCCAGCCTTATGCCACCTCCAGCTGTCGTTGTAGATAGGGTCATTCCAAGTTTCATCAGAGATCCTGAAGGAATTATATAGAATTTCGCTGTTTTTTTGTTTTGTTTTTGAAATTCCTTTTTATAGTGGGTTTGTGCTGAATCTCGCTGCCATCTTTATGCCAGTCTAGACACACTTGATTCCCTTACGGAGACATATCAATACATAGGTTTTTAGATTCTTACTAGTCAGATATATTCCTCTGCGGGAAATATGGGGTTTTGAGTCCCTTTCTCTGAGGAAGCTGTAGGTCTTGTCTATTCCATAGTTGGTTTTTGGAACGATACCTCTGCTTATATGAAACTCTGGTTTTATGCATCACCCCACCTCTCCTTCCCCCTTAAGCAGGCATAAGAGTGTTTTCTAAATGTGAGACTCTGTTCTCTTTCCTAACTCAGTTCATGTGTAGCCATGTTTACAGGATCTTCATAAGTGATATCTTATGATAAGTTTCTTTTTCTGTGTGACTTAGTTCTCTTAGAATCATCGTACCTGTATCCACTCATTTTGTTGCTACTGGCCTTATGACATTGATTCCATGACTGAGGAATATTCCATCATACGTAAGTACCACAATTTCTTGAACCATTTTTGTCTTTCCTGGGATATTTAAGGTGTACCCAACTTGAGGTTCTTGTAAGCAGTGCAGCCCTAAAATATGGGGTGGCTGTGTCTTATTGATTTTCAGTTTTCCCAAGGAATATTCCCAAGACTGGGAGTGCCCTTGGCTCTGTAGCTCTATTGTTTACTAGTTTTAGGGAACACAATGCACTCCTCCAGAGAGGCAGTTGGCAATTTACATCCCGCCCATCAGCATAACAAGGCTCCCTGTTCTCCATGGCCTGTCTTGCCTTTCTGGTTTTTTCACATTTTGAAGATGTCCCTTTTGACTGGTGGGAAGTGATCCTTCTTTGTAGTGCAGATTTGCATTGCCTGCTTGCTTGCTTGGCCAAAAAGGGCATATGCGTTTTGAATTGAATATATTCAGGAGAAAACGCATACACCCTTTTCGGCCAAGTGCAACATTTTCGAAGTTGTGCCCCTCTTCCTGTGTTTAAATGCGATTCCAATGTACCTGTTGAAATCTGTTTCCTGTTATTCTGACTCGCTTTCAAGTCCGCCTCGTTGCCTTCCCTCAACACATTTTTGGACGATAGTTGTCATTTATTACTCTGCCAGTTTGTGAATTGCTGTGCCCCTATCTCCATTTTTCAACTCGTTTTTTGTGAGCTGACTGCAAGTCGAAAATTTTGGTTCAGGACCTATACTGGTTTCCAGCAGGTGGCTGAAACTTTGGTTAATTCTTCTTCCTGCCGGGCAATTAGAGTGACATATGCCCCTCCAAATGCCTAACAGCTACTCTCTCATTGGTTCTCCCTCTTCCCTTTCATCCTTTGCCAAATTGGCAAACTTTGCACACCAGGAGGTTAAAGCGGCTGTCTCTCCAAGTTGGGAGATTGATAGTAAAGCAGTTGGAAAGTCAAACCTGAGCACCAGGAGAGGGAGTATTCGTTGAGTTTTAGAGACCTTTCCTATTCACAGTATGTCCATTCTCTAGGTTTCCCTTACGTGTTACAGCTGTAGTAATATTCCCTTCAACCTGGAGAGTTGGGACCCTTGGAATGTGTGCCACGCATTATTGCTTTAAATGGTCTGCATTTGCTCACCCAATTTAACTCATCCTCTCAGTCCCAAGTGTCTCAGCCTTATGCCACATCCATCTGTCGTTGTAGATAGGGTCATTCCAGGTTTCATCAAAGACTCTGAAGGAATTGTAAAGAATTTCCCAGTTTTTTTCATTTGTTTTTGAAATTCCTTTTTTTAGTGGGTTTGAGCTGATTCTCGCTGCCATGTTTATGCCAGTCTAGACACAATTGATTCCCTTACGGAGACATATCAATACATAGGTTTTAAGAATCTTACTAGTCAGATATATTCCTCTGTGGGGAATATGGTGTGTTGAGTCCCTTTCACTGAGGAATGTATAGGTATTTTGTGTTCCATAGTAGGTTTTTGGAACGGTACATGTGCTTATATCAAACTCTGGTTTTATGCATCACCCCACCTCTCCTTCCCCTTTAAGCAGGCATAAGAGTGTTTTCTAAATGTGAGACTCTGTTCTCTTTCCTAACTCAGTTCATGTGTAGCCATGTTTACAGGATTTTCATAAGTGATATCTTATGATAAGCTTCTTTGTCTGTGTGACTTATTTCACTTTGAATCATCGTACCTGAATCCACTCATTTTGCTGCTACTGGCCTTATGACATTGATTACATGGCTGAGGGATATTTCTTGTACATAAGTACCCCAATTTCTTGAACCATTTTTGTCTTTCCTGGGATATTTAAGGTGTACCCAAGTTGATGTTCTTGAAAGAAGTGCAGCCCTAAATTTAGGGGTGACTCTGTCTTACTGATTTCCAGTTTTCTAAAGGTAAATTCCCTAGACTGGAAGTGCCCTTGGCTCTGTAGCTCTGTTGTTTATTTGTTTTATGGAACACAATGCCCTCCTCCAGAGAGGCAGTTGGCAACTTATTCCCGCCAATCAGCATAACAAGGCACCCTGTTCTCCATGGCCTGTCTTGCCTTTCTGGTTTTTACATATTTTGCGGATGCCCCTTTTGACTGGTGGGAAGTGATACTTCTTTGTAGTGCAGATTTGCATTGCCCGCTTGCTTGCATGGCCAAAAAGGGCGTATGTGTTTTCACCTGAATATATTCAGGAGAAAACTTATACGCCCTTTTTGGCCAAGTGCATCATTGTCGAAGTTGTGCCCCTCTTCCTGTGCTTTAAAGGCACTTCGTACGTACCTCTTGAAATCTGTTTCCGGCTATTCTGCCTCGCTTTGAAGTCCGCCTCGGTGCCTTCCTTCAACAGATTTTTGCACGATAGTGGTCTTTTACTCCTTTGCCAGTTTGAGAATTGCTGTGTCCCTGATCTCCATTTTTTAACTCGTCATTTGGGAGCTGACAGCAAGTCCAAAATTTTGGTTCAAGACCTATACTGGTTCCAAGCGGGTGGCTGAGACTTTGGTTAATTCTTCTTCCTCTCGGGAAATTAGAGTGACATGTACCTGTCCAAATGCCTAACAGCTACTCTCTCATTGGTTCTTCCTCTTCCCTTTCATACTCTGCCAAATTGGCAACCTGTGTGAACCAGGAGGATAAAGGGGCTGTCTGTCCAAGTTGGGAGATTGATAGTAAAGCAGTTGGAAAATCAAAACAGAGCACCAGGAGAGGGACTATTAGTTGACTTATAGAAACCTTTCGTATTCACAGTGTGTCCATTCTCTAAGTTTCCCGTACATGTTATAGCTGTAGTAATACTCCCTTCAACATGGAGAGTTGGACCCATGGATTGGGTGCTACACATTATTGCTTTAAAGGGTCTGCATTTGCTCATCCAGTCTCACCAATCCTCTCAGTCCCAACTGTCCAGCCTTATGCCATCTCCAGCTGTCGTTGTAGATAGGGTCATTCCAGGTTTCATCAGAGAGCCTGAAGGAATTGTAAAGAATTTCCCTGTATTTTTGTTTTGTTTTTGAAATTCCATTTTATAGTGGGTTTGAGCTGATTCTCACTGCTATGTTTATACCAGTCTAGACACACTTGATTCCCTTATGGGGAAATATCAATACATAGATTTTAATATTCTTACTAGTCAGATATATTCCTCTGCGGGAAATAAGGGGATTTTGGGTCCCTTTCACTGAGGAAGGTGTAGGCCTTGTCTATTCCATCGTTGGTTTTTGGAACGGTACCTGTGCTTATATCAAACTCTGGTTTTATGTGTCACCCCACCTCTCCTTCCCACTTAATCAGGCATAAGAGTGTTTTCTAAATATGAGACTCTGTTCTCTTTCCTAACTCAGTTCATGTGTAGCCATGTTTAAGGATCTTCATAAGTGATATCTTATGATAAGTTTCTTTTTCTGTGTGACTTATTTCACTTAGAATCATCGTACCTGAATCCATTCATTTGGCTGCTACTGGCCTTAAGACATTGATTTCATGGCTGAGGGATATTCCATCGTACGTAAGTTCCACAATTTCTTAAACCCTTTTTGTATTTCCTGGGATATTTAAGGTGGTCCCAAGTTGAGGATCTTTTAAGCAGTGCAAACCTAAAATTTGGGGTGGCTCTGGCTTATAGATTTTCAATTTTCTCAAGGTATATTCCTTAGCCTGGAAGTGCCCTTGGCTCTGTAGCTCTGTTGTTTATTTTTTTAGGGAACACTATGCACTCCTCCAGAGAGGCAGTTGGCATCTTACGTCCCCACCATCATCATAACAAGGCTCCCTGTTTTCCAGGGCCTGTCTTGCGTTTCTGGTTTTTACACATTTTGCGGATGTCCGTTTTGACCGGTGGGAAGTGATACTTCTTTGTAGTGTAGATTCGCATTGCCCGTTTGCTTGCCTGGCCAAAAAGGTTCTATGTGTTTTCTCCTGAAAATATTCAGGAGAAAACTCCTACGCCCTTTTTGGCCAAGTGCATCATTGTCTAAGTTTTGCCCCTCTTCCTGTGCTTTAACGGCACTTCCAACGTACCTCTTGAAATCTGTTTCCGCCTATTCTGCCTCGCTTTCAAGTCCACCTCGTTGCCTTCCCTGAACAGATTTTTGCATGATAGCGGTCCATTACTCCTCTGCCAGTTTGTGAATTAGTCTGCCCCTGAGCTCCATTTTTCAACTCGTTTTTTCTGTGCTGCATGCAAGTCCAAAATTTTGGTTCAGGACCTATACTGGTTCCCGGCGGCTGGCTGAGACGTTGGTTAATTCTTTTTCCTCACAGGAAATAAGAGTGACATATGCCCGTCCAAATGCCTAACAGCTACTCTCTCATTGGTTCACCCTCTTCCCTTTCATGCTCTGCCAAATTGGCAACCTGTGCGAACCAGGAGGTTAAAGAGGCTGTCTCTGCAAGTTGGGAGATTGATAGTAAAGCAGTTGGAAGTCAAACCGAGCACCAGGAGAGGGACTATTCGTTGAGTTTTAGAGATCTTTCCTATTCACAGTGTGTCCATTCTCTAGGTTTCCCGTACATGTTATAGCTGTAGTAATATTCCCTTCAACCTGCAGAGTTGGGACCCATGGAATGGGTGCCATGCATTATTGCTTTAAATGGTCTGCAATTGCTCACACAATCTCACCAATCCTCTCAGTCCCAAGTGTCCAGCATTATGCCACATCCTGCTGTCATTGTAGGTAGAGTCATACCAGATTTCATCAGGGACCCTGAAGGTCTTGTAAAGAATTTCCCGGTGTTTTTGGTTTGATTTTGAAATTCCTTTTTATATTGGGTTTGAGCTGACTCTCACTGCCATGTTTATGCCAGTTTAGATATACGTGATTCCCTTACGGAGATATATCAATACATAGGTTTTAAGATTCTTAATAGTATGATAAAATCCTCTGCGGGGAATATGGGTTGTTGAGTCCCTTTCCCTGAGGAAGGTGTAGGTCTTGTCTATTCCGTATTAGGTTTTTGGAAATGTACATTCTCTTGGTTTCCGGTACATGTTATAGCTGTTGCAATATTCCCTTCAACCTGGAGAGTTGGGACCCATGGAATGGGTGCCACGTATTATTGCAATAAAGGGTGTGCATTTCCTCACCCAATCTCACCAATCCTCTCAGTCCCAGGTGTCCAGCCTTATGCTACTTCCAGCTGTTGTTGTAGATAGGGTCATTCCAGGTTTCATCATAGACCCTGAATGAATTGTAAAGAATTTCCCTGTTTTTTTGTGTTTTTTTTGAAAGTCCTTTTTATAGTGGGTTTGAGCTGATTCTCACTGCCATGTTTATGCCAGTCTAGACACACTTGATTCCCTTATGGAGACATATCAATACATAGGTTTTAAAATTCTTACTAGTAAGATATATTCCTCTGTGGGGAATATGGGCTTTTGAGTCCCTTTCACTGAGGAAGTTGTAGGTCTTGTCTATTCCATATTTGATTTTTGGAACGGTACCTGTACTAATATCAAACTCTGGTTTTATGCATCACCCCACCTCTCCTCCCCCCTTAAGCAGGAATAAGGGTGTTTTCTAAATGTGAGACTCTGTTCTCTTTTTTAACTCAGTTGATGTGTAGCCATATTTACAGGATCTTCATAAGTGATATCTTATGATAAGTTTCTTTTTCTGTGTGACTTATTTCACTTAGAATCATCATACCTGAATCCACTCATTTTGCTGCTACTTGTCTTATGACATTGATTTCATACCTGAGGGACATTCCAACTTACGTAAGTACCACAATTTCTTGAACCATTTTTGTCTTTCCTGGGGTATTTAAGGTGTACCAAAGTTGAGGTTTTTGTAAGCAGTGCAGCCCTAAATTTTGGGGTGGCTCTGTCTTATTGATTTTCAGTTTTCCCAAGGTATATTCCCTAGACTGGAAGTGCCCTTGGCTCTGTAGCTCTGTTGTTTACTTGTTTTAGGGAACACGATGCACTCCTCCAGAGAGGCAGTTGGCAATTTACATCCCGCCCATCAGCATAACAAGGCTCCCTGTTCTCCAGGGCCTGTCTTGCCTGTCTGGTTTTTACCCATTTTTTGGATGTCCCTTTTGACCGGTGGGAAGTGATACTTCTTTGTAGTGCCGATTTGCATTGCCCGTTTGCTTGCTTGTCCAAAAATGGCATATACGTTTTCTCCTGAATATATTCACGTGAAAACCCATATGCCCTTTATGGCCATTTCCATAATTTTCAAAGTTGTAATGCTTTTCCTGTGTTTAAAGGCGATTCCAATGTACCTCTTGAAATCGGATTCATGCCATTCTGCCTCATTTTCCCTTCCGCCTCGTGGCTTTCCCTCAACAGATTTTTCGAAGAGAGTAGTCCGATATAACTCTGCAGTTTAGTGAATTGCTGTGGCCCTGAGCTCCATTTTTCAACTTGCGTTTTTGTGAGATGACTGCAAATCAACCGTTTTGCTTCTGGACTTATACTGGTTCTGGGGGGCAGGCTGAGACTTTGGTTAATTCCTCTTTGTGACCGGAATTTGAGAGACATGTGGCCGTCCAAATGCCTACAGCTACTCTCTCATTGGTTCTCTGTCCTCCCTTATATCCTCTGCATAATTTGCCAACTGTGCGAACCCGGAGGTTATAGGGGCTGACTTTCCAAGTTGGGTGATTGATAGTAAAGCAGTTGGAATGTCAAACTGGATCACCAGGAGAGAAAAATGTAGTAGAGTTTTAGAAACCTTTCACCATCAGCTGGTTTCCATTCTCTAGGTTCCCATACACGTTATAACTGTAGTGATATTCCCTTCTACCTGGAGAGTTGGGAACCATGGAATGGGGGGCAGGCATTATTGCTTTAAAGGGTCTGCATTTTTTCAACCAATCTCACCAATCCTCTCAGTCCCAAGTGACCAGCCTTATGCCACATCCAGCTGTCATTGTAGATACGGTCATTCCAGGTTTCATCAGAACCCCTGAAGGTATTGGGTAAGAATTTTACTGTTTTTATGTTTTGTTTTGAAATTCATTTTTATAGTGGGTTTGAGCTGATTCTCACTGCCATGTTTATATCGTTCTAGACACACTTGGTTCCCTTACAGAGACATATCAATACATAGGTTTTCAAATTCTTACTAGTCAGATATATTTCTCTGCGGGGAAAAGGGATGTTGAGTTCCATTCACTGAGGAAGGAGTAGGGCTTGTTTCTTCTGTTTTTGGATTATGGAACGGTACCTGTTCTAATATCAATCTTATGTTTTGTGCATCTCCCCACCTCTATTTCCCCTTAAGCAAGCGTTAGATTGTTTTCTAAATCTGAGACTCTGTTCTCTTCCCTAAATCAGTTCATATGTAGCCATGTTTACATTCCCTTCATAAGTGATATCTAATGTCAGAATGCACCATGGCCGTTCTCATAATAATGCTCCATGACCCATGACATAATAATGCACCATGCCCTGGTTATCACAATGCTCCATGTCCCTTGTCATCACAATTCTCCACGTCCTTGTAGTCACAAGGCTACATGACACTTCTCATCAAAATGTTACATGCTCTTGTCATCACAATTCTCCATCCACTTGACATTGCAATGCTCCATGCATTGTCATCACAATGATCCATGCACATGTCATCACAAAGCTCCATGCCCTTGTCATCACAATGCTCCATGACACTTGTCATCACAATGATCCATGTCCTTGTCATCCCTATGCTCCATGACCACTGTTTTCACAATGCTACGTGACGCTTGTCATCACAGTGCTCCATGACCCCTGTCATAACAATGCTCCATGCCTTTGTCAGCAAAATGCTACATGGCCTTGTCATTACAATCCTCTATGCGCTTGTCATCAAAATACTCCATTACCATTGTCATCATAATCCTCCATGAACATTGGGATCATATTGCTTCATGCCATTGTCATCACAATGCTCCATGCTCCTTCAAAGCAAAATGATCCATGACCTCTGTCATCACAATGCTCCAATCCCTTGTGATCACAATGTTCCAAAACACTTGTCATCAAAATGCTCCATGACACCTGACATCACAATGTTCCATAACCCCTGTCATCAAAATGCTCCATGACCATTTTCATCCAAAGCTCAAAGACCCCTGACATCACAATGCTCTATAACCCCTGCCATCAAAATATTCCATTACACTTTTCATCAAATTGCTGCATGACCCGGTCATCAAAATGCTCCCTGCCCTTCTCATCACAATGCATCATGCCCTTGTCATCAAAATGCTCCGTTACTTGTCATCACAAAGCTCCCTGACACTTGGCATCACAATGCTCCATGTCATTGTCATCACAATGCTCCATGAAACCTCTCATCACATTACTCAATGCCCTTGTCATCAGAAGGCTCCATGACACTTGTCATCATAATGCTCGATGCCCTTCTCATCACAATGCTCCATGCACTTGTCATTACAATCCTGCTTGACACATGTATCATAGTGTCCGGTGCCCTTTTCCTCACAATACTTCATGCCCACTCTCATCACAATAATCCATGAAACATTCCAGACCAATGTTCCATGCCCTTCTCATCAAAATGCTCCATTACACCTGTCATTACAATGCACAATAACCCCTGCCATCACAATGTTCCACGGCCTAGTCATCACAAGGTTCCATGACACTTGTCATCACAATGATCAATACCACTGAAATCACAATGCTCCATGCCCTTGTCATCACAATGCTCCAAGACCCTTGTAATCACAATGTTCCATGCCCCTTTTCATTTCAATGCTCCTTGAACCCTGTCATCACAGTGCACCATGCCCATCATCATAATGCTTCAGGCTATTGTCATCACAATGAAATCAATATTCTCCATGACCTCTGTCATCAAAATGCTCCCAACCCTTGTGATCACAATGTTCCATAACACTTATCATCACAACACCCCATGACGCTCATCATCACAATTATCCATGGTCTCCTCATCACAATACTCCATGATCTTTGTCATCACAATGCTCAAAACACTTGTCATCACAATGCTCACTGACACTTGTCGTCAGTATGCTCCTTGAACCCTGTTATGACAAGGCTCCATGCTTTTTTCATCACAACGATCCATACCCTTTTCATCACAATGCTCCAAGATCCCTGTAATAACAATGCTCCTTGCCCTTGTCATCACAAAACTCCATGACGCATGTCATCAGAATGCTCCATGGCCTTCTCATCACAATGCTTCATTCCCTAGTCATCACAATGCTCCAAGACACCTGTAATCACAATGCTCCATGCCCCTTTTCATCAGAATGCTCCATAACACTTGTCATCACAAGTCTCCATGCTCTTCTCATCACAATGCTCCAGGACCTTGTCATCACCATGCTCCATTCCCTTGTCATCACAATGTTCCATGACCGCAGTCATCACAATAATCCATGAACATTTTCAGCCCAGTGCTCCACGACCTACTCATCACAATGCTCCATGGCCAATATCATCACAATTCTCTTTGACCACTGTCATCACAACACTCCATGGCAACTGGCAACACAATGATCCGGGACTCTTGTCATCACATTGCTCCATTCCCTAGTCATCACAATGCTCCATGACCCATGTCATCACAACACTCCATGAACATTGTCAGCCCAGTGCTCCATGACACTTGTCATCACAATGATCCATGCCCTTGTCATCCCAATGCTCCGTGACCCCTGTATTCACAATGTTCCGTGACGCTTGTCATCACAGTGCTCCATGAACCTGTCAACACAATCCTCCATGCCTTTGTTAGAAAAATGCTACATGACCTAGTCATTACAATACTCTATGCTCTTGTCATCACAATACTCCATTTCCATTGTCAACACAATCCACCATGAACCTTGGGATCACATTGCTTCATGCCCTTTTCATCACAATGCTTCATGCTCCTAGAAATCAAAATGATCCATGACCTCTCTCATCACAATGCTCCAAACACTTGTGATCACAGTGTTCCATAACACTTGTCATCACAACGCTCCATGATTCCTGTCATCAAAATACTCCATGCACTTTTCATCACAATGCTCCATGACCTTTCTCATCACAATTCTCAATACACTTGTCATCACAATGCTCCCTGACACTTGTCATCAGAATGCTCCTTGAAACCTGTCACGAAAAGGCTCCAAGCCTTTTTCATCACAATGCCCCATGCCGTTTTCATTACAATGCTCCATGCCATTGTCATCAAAACATTCCACAAGCTTGTCCTCAGAATGCTCCATGACCCTTGTCATCAAAATTCTCCATGCACTTGTCAGCACAATGCTCCATGACCCTTGTCATCACAATGCTCCAAGCCATTGTCATCACAATGCTCCATTACCTTTGTCATCAGAATCCTTCATGACACTTGACATCACAATGCTCCATGCCATTGTCATCACAATGGGCTATTACATATGTCATCACAATGCTCCCTGACACCTGTCTTCACAATACTGCATGACCTGGTCCTCACAAAGCTCCATGCCCTTGTCATCACAATGCGCCATTCCAACTTTCATCGCAATAATCCATGAAACATATTAGACCAATGTTCCATGCCCTTGTCATCACAATGCTCCATGCCCTTTTTATCACAATGTTCCATGACCCATGTCATCACAATGCTCCGTGACTCCAGTCATCACAATGCTTCATGACCTTTGTCATCACAGTGGTCCATGCCCTCGTCATCAACAGTCTCTGTGACCTTTTTAACCACAATGCTCCATGAACTTTTCATCACAATGCTCTTTGACCCTTGTCATCACAATGTTCTATGCGCTTGTCAGCACAATGCTCCATGACACATGTCATCACAATGCACCATGCGCTTGTCATCACAGTGCTCCACAATCTTGTCATCACAATGCTCCTTAAAATTTGTCATCACAATGCTCCATGCACTTCTCATCAAAATGCTCTCTCACCACTGATATCACAATGCTACATCACTATTTGTCACAATACCCCCTCACCCCTGTCACCACAATGTTCTTTGACTCCAGTCATCACAATGATACATACACATATCATCACAATGTTCGATGACCACTGACATCACAGTGTTCTATAACACCTGTCATCAAAACGTTCCATGACACTTTTCATCAAATTGATCCATGACCCAGTCATCAGAATGCTCCCGGCCCTTCTCATCACAATGCACAACGCCCTTGCCATCAAAATGCTCCATGACTTTGTCATCACAAAGATCCATGACCCTTGGCATCACAATGCTCCATGTCATTGTCATCACAGTGCTCCATGAACGCTCTCATCACATTGCTCCATGCCCTTGTCTTCACAAAGCTCCATGACACATGTCATCAGAATGCTCCATGGCCTTCTCATCACAATGCTCCATGCCCTTACCATCACAATGCTCCATTACCCCTATGATAACAATGCTCCATGACCCCTACCATCACGATGTTACATGGCCTTGTCATCACAAGGCTCCATGACCCTTCTCATCACAATGCTCCAAGAACCCTGTAACCACAATGATCCATGCCCATTTTCATCTCAATGTTTCATGAACCCTGTCATCACAATGCACCATGCCCATCATCATAATGCTTCAGGCTATTGACATAACAATGAAATCAAAATGCTCCATTACCTCTGTCATCATAATACTCCGAAACCTTGTCATCACAATATTCCAAAACACTTATCATCACAACACCCCAAGACGCTCGTCATCACAATTATCCATGGTCTTCTCATCACAATGCTCCATGATCTTTGTCATCACAATGCTCAATACACTTGTCATCACAATGCTCCCTGACACTTGTCGTCAGTATGCTCCTTGAACACTGTCAAGACAAGGCTCTATGCCTTTTTCATCACAATGATCCATGCCCTTTTCATCACAGTGCTCCAAGATCCCTGTAATCACAATGTTCCATGCCCTTGTCATCACAAAGCTCCATGACACATGTCATCAGAATGCTCCATGGCCTTCTCATCACCATGATCTATGCCCTTGTCATTACAATGCTCCAAGACCCCTGTAATCACAATGCTCCATGCCTCTTTTCAACAGAATGCTCCATGAGACTTCTCATCAAAAGTCTCCATGGTCTTCTCATCACAATGCTCCAGGACTTTGTCATCACCATGCTGCATTCCCTTGTCATAAAAATATTCCATGAATATTTTCAGCCAAATGCTCCATGACGTTATAATCACAATGCTCCACGGCCAATATCATCACAGTTATCCATGACCACAGTCAACACAACACTCCATGACACCTGACAATACAATGATCCAGGACTCTTGTCATCAAAATTCTCCCTTCCCTAATCATCACAATGCTCCATGACCCCTGTCATCAGAATACTTCATGAACATTTTCAGCCCAATGCTCCATGGACCTTGCCATCACAATGATCCATGCCCTTGTCATCCCAATGCTCCATGACCCCTGTATACACAATGATCCGTGACGCTTGTCATCACAGTGCTCCATGACACCTCTCATCACAATGTTCCATGCCTTTGTCAGCAAAATGTTACATGGCCTTTTCATTACAATGCTCTATGCGCTTGTCATCAAAATACTCCATTACCATTGTCATCACAATCCTCCATGAACATTGGGATCACATTGCTTCATGCCCTTGTCATCACAATGCTCCATGCTCCCTGAAATCAAAATGATCCATGACCTCTGTCATCAAAATGCTCAAATCCCTTGTGATCACAATGTTCCATAACACTTGTCATCACAACGCTCCATGATGCCTGTCATCACAATGTTCCATGCCCTTTTCATCACAATGTTCCATGACCTTTGTCATCACAATTCTCAATACACTTGTCATCACAATGCTCCCTGACAATTGTCGTCAGAATTCTCCTTGAACCCTATCATGAAAAGGCTCCATGCCTTTTTCATCACAATGACCCATGCCGTTTTCATCACAATGCCCCATGCCATTGTCATCAAAATACTCCATAAGCTTGTCATCAGAATGTTCCGTGACCTTTGTCATCACAATTTTCCATGCACTTGTCAGCACAATGCTCCCTGACCCTTGTCATCACAATGCTCCAAGCCATTGTCATCACAATGCTCCATTACCTTTGTCATCAGAATCCTCCATGACACTTGGCATCACAATGCTCCATGCCATTGTCATCACAATGCCCCATTCCAACTGTCATCACAATAATCCATGAAACTAAATAGACCACTGTTCCATCCCCTTGTCATCACAATGCTCCATGCCCTTGTTATCACAATGCTCCATGACCCCTGTCATCACAATGCTCCGTGACTCCAGTCATCAAAATGCTTCATGAACTTTGCCATCACAATTGTCCATGTCCTCATCATCAACAGTCTCTGTGACATTTTTAACCACAATGCTCCATGAAATTTTCATCACAATGCTCTTTGACCCTTGTCATCAAAATGCTCTATGCCTTTCTCAGCACAATGCTCCATGACACGTGTCATCACAATGCACCATGCGCTTGTCATCACAATGCTCCACCAAATTGTCTTCACAATGCTCCATAAAACTTGTCATCACAATGCTCCATGCACTTCTCATCAAAATGCTCTCTCACCACTGATATCACAATGCTACATCACTATTTGTCACAATACTCCCTCACCTCTGTCATCACAATGTTTCATGGCACTTGTCATCACAATGCTACATGCACTTATCATCACAATGTTCGATGACCTCTGACATCAAAATGTTCCATAACACCTGTCATCAAACTGCTCCATGATCCTTTTCATCAAAATGCTCCATGACCCCTGACATCACAATGTTTCATAACACCTGTCATCAAAATGTTCCATGACACTTTTCATCAAATTGTTCCATGACCCTGTCATCAAAATGCTCCCTTCCCTTCTCATCAAAATGCACCTCACACTTGTCATCAAAATGCTCCATGACTTGTCATCACAATGCTCCATGCCCTTGCCATCACAATGCTCCATTATCCCAGTCATAACAATGCTCCATGACCCCTGCTATCACGATGTTCCATGGCCTTGTCATCACAAAGCTCCTTGACCCTTCTCATCACAATGTTCCAAGAACCCTCTAATCACAATGCTCTATGCCCCTTTTCATCTCAATGATCCACGAACCCTCTCATCACAATGCACCATGCCCATCATCATAATGCTTCATGCTATTGTCATCACAATGAAATCAAAATGCTCCATGACCTCTGTCATAACAATGCTCCAAACACTTGTGATCACAATATTCCATATCACTTGTCATCACAATGCCCCATGACGCTCGTCATCACAGTTATCCATGGACTTCTCATCAAAATGCTCCATGACCTTTGTCATCACAATGCTCAGTACACTTGTCATCAAAATATTCCCTGACAATTGTTGTCTGTAAGCTCCTTGAATCCTGTCATGACAAGGCTCCGTGCATTTTTCATCACAATGATCCATGCCATTTTCATCACAATGCTCCAAGACCCCTGTAATCACAGTGCTCCATGCCCTTGTCATCACAAATCTCTATGACCCATGTCATCACAATGCTCCTTGGCCTTCTCCTCACAATGCTCCATGCCCTTGTCATCACAATGTGCCAAGACCCCTCTAATCACAATGCTCCATGCCCATTTTCATCAGTATGCTCCAGGAGACTTGTCATCACAAGGCTCCATGGTTTTCTCATCACAATGCTCCAGGACCTTGTCATCACAATGCTTCACGACCTTGTCATGAAAATTCTCAATGACCATTGTCATCATAATTCTCCAAGCCCTAGTCATCACAATGCTCCATTATATTTGTCATCACAATCCTCCATTACATTTGGCATCACAGTACTCCCAGCCATTGTCATCGCAATGGACCATGACATATGTCATCACAATGCTCCCTGACACCTGTCTTCACAATATTCCATGACCTTCTCTTCACAATGATCCATGCCCTTGTCATCACAATGCACCATGTCCACTGTCATCACAATAATCTGTGAAACTTGTCAGACGAATGCTCCATGCCCCTGTCATCACAATGCTCCATGCCCCTGTCATCACAATGCTCCATGACTTGTCATCACAAAGCTCCATGACCCATGACCCATGTATCACAGTGTTCCATGCCCTAGTCATCACAATGCTCCAAGACCCCTGTAGACACAATGCTCCATGTCCCTTTTCCTCAGAATCCTCCATGCGACTTGTCATCATAAGTAGCCATGGTCTTCTCATCACAATGCTCCAGGACCCTGTCATCACCATGCTCCATTCCCTTGTCATCACAATGCTCCATGACCCCTGTCATCACAATAATCCATGAATATTTTCAGCCCAATGCTCCACGACCTATTCATCACAATGCTCCATGGCCAATATCATCTCATAGCTCCATGACCACTCTCATCACAACACTCCATGACACCTGACAAGACAATGATCCGGGACACTTTTCATCACAATGCTCCATTCCCTAGTCATCACAATGCTCCATGACCCCAGTCATCACAACACTCCATGAAAATTGTCAGCCAAGTGCTCCATCACACTTGTGATCTCTATTATCCATGCCCTTGTCAACCCAATGCTCCATGACCCCTGTATTCACAAAGTTCCGTGACGCTTGTAATCACAGTGCTCCATGACACATGTCATCACAATGCTCCATGCCTTTGTCAGCAAAATGCTACATGACCTTGTCATTACAATGCTCTATGCGCTTGTCATCACAATACTCCACTTCCATTGTCATCACAATCCTCCATGAACCTTGGGATCACATTGTTTCATGCCCTTGTCATCACAATGCTCCATGCTCCTTGAAATCAAAATGATCCATGACCTCTCTCATCACAATGCTCCAAACCCTTGTGATCACAATGTTCCATAACACTTGTCATCACAACGCTCCATGATGTCTGTCATCACAATACTCCATGCCCTTTTCATCACAATGCTCCATGACCTTTGTCATCACAATGCTCAATACACTTGTCGTCACAATGCTCCCTGACACTTGTCATCAGAATGCTCCTTGAACCCTGTCACGAAAAGGCTCCATGCCTTTTTCATCACAATGCCCCATGCCGTTTTCATTACAAAGCTCCATGCCATTGTCATCAAAATACCCCACAAGCTTGTCATCAGAATGCTCCATGACCCTTGTCATCACAATTCTCCAAGCCATTGTCATCACAATGCTCCATTACCTTTGTCATCAGAATCCTCCATGACACTTGGCATCCCAATGCTCCATACCATTGTCATCACAATGGGCCATTACATATGTCATCACAATGCTCCCTGACACCTGTCTTCACAATACTGCATGACCTGGTCATCACAATGCTCCATTCCCTTGTCATCACAATGCACCATTCCAACTGTCATCGCAATAATCCATGAAACTTATTAGACCAATGATCCATGCCCTTGTCATCACAATGCTCCATGCCCTTGTTATCACAATACTCCATGACACCTGCCATCACAATGCTCTGTGACTCCAGTCATCACAATGCTTCATGACCTTTGTCACCACAATGGTCCATGCCCTCGTCATCAACAGTCTCTGTGACCTTTTTAACCACAATGCTCCATGAACTTTTCATCACAATGCTCTTTAACACTTGTCATCACAATGCTCTATGCCTTTCTCAGCACAATGCTCCATGACCCTTGTCAGCACAATGCTCCATGCACTTGTCAGCACAATGCTCCATGACACATGTCATCACAATGCTCCATGACCCCTGACATCACAATGCTCCGTGACTCCAGTCATCACAATGCTTCATAACGTTTGTCATCACAATGGTCCATGCCCGTGTCATCAAAAGGCTCTGTGACCTTTGTAACCAAAATGCTCCATGAACATTTCATCACAATTCTCTGTGACCCTTGTCATCACAATGCTCCGTTTCTTTGTGAGAACAATGCTCCATGACCATTGTCTTCAAAATGTGCCACGCAAATTTCATCACAACGGTCCACATACTTGTCATTGCCATGCTCCATAAACCTTGTAATCACAATGCTCCATGCACTTCTCATCAAAATGCTCTCTCACCAGTGATATCACAGTGTTCCATCACTAGTCATCACAATACTACCTCACCCCTGTAATCACAAAGTTCCATGAACCTGTCATCACACTGCCACATCCCCTTATCTTCACAATGTTCCATAACCCCTGACATCACAATGTTCCATAACCCCTGTCATCAAAATGCTCCATGATCCTTTTCATCCCAAAGCTCCAAGACCCCTGACATCACAATGTTCTATAACCCCTGCCATCAAAATGTTCCATTACACTTTTCATCAAATTGCTGCATGACACGGTCATCAAAATGCTCCCTGCCCTTCTCATCAAAATGCACCATGCCCTTGTCATCAAAATGCTCCATGATTTGTCATCACAAAGCTCCATGACCCTTGGAATCACAATGCTCCATGTCATTGTCATCACAATGCTCCATGAACCCTCCCATCATATTGCTCAATGCCCTTGTCGTCACAATGCTCCATGACGCTTGTCATCACAATGCTCGATGCCCTTCTCATCACAATGCTCCATGCCTTTGTCATTACAATCCTGCATGACCCATGTATCATAGTGTTCCGTACCCTTGTCATCACAATCCTCCATGCCCACTCTCATCACAGTAATCCCTGAAACATTTCAGACCAATGTTCCATACCCTTCTCATCACAATGCTCCATTACTTCCGTCATAACAATGCACCATGACACCTGCCATCACAATGTTCCACAGCCTAGTCATCACAAGGTTCCATGACACCTGTCATCACAATGCTGAAGGCCCATTAAATCACAATGCTCCATGCCCTTGTCATCACAAAGCTCCATGAAACATGTCATCAGAATGTTCCATGGCTTTCACATCACAATGCTCCATGCCGTTGTCATCACAATGCTCCAAGACCCCTGTAAACACAATGCTCTATGCCCCTTTTCATCTCAATGCTCCATGAACCCTGTCATCACAATGCAAAAGGCCCATCATCATAATGCTTCAGGCTGTTGTCATCACAGTGAAATCAATATTCTCCATGATGTCTGTCATCATAATGCTCCAAACCCTTGTGATCACAATGTTCCATTACACTTATCACCACAACACCCCATGACGCTCATCATCACAATTATCCAAGGACTTCTCATCACAATGCTCCATGATCTTTGTCATCACAATGCTCAATACACATGTCTTCACAATGCTCCCTGACACTTGTCATCAGTATGCTCCTTGTACCCTCTCATGAAAAGGCTCCATTCCTTTGTCATCAAAATAATCCATCCCCTTGTCATCACAATGCTGCAAGACCCCTGAAATCAAAATGCTACATGACCCTTTTCATCAGAATGCTCCATGAGACTTGTCATCACAAGTCTCCATGGTCTTCTCATCACAATGCTCCAGGAACTTGTCATCACCATGCTCCATTCCCTTGTCATCACCATGCTCCATTCCCTTGTCATCACAATGCTCCATGACCCCAGTCATCACAATAATCCATGAACATATTCAGCCCAATGCTCCATGAAACTTGCCATCACAGTGATGCATGCCCTTGTCATCCCAATGCTCAATGACCCCTGTATTCACAATGCTCCATGACGCTTTTCATCACAGTGCTCCATGATCCCTGTCATCACAATGCTCCATGCCTTTGTCAGCAAAATGCTACATGGCCTTGTCATTACAATGCTCTATGCACTTGTCATCACAATGCTCCATTACCATTGTCATCACAATCCTCCATGAACCTTGGGATCACATTGCTTCATGCCCTTGTCATCACAATGCTCCATGTTCCTTGAAATCAAAATGATCCATGACCTCTGTCGTCAAAATGCTCAAATCCGTTCTGATCACAGTGTTCCATAACACTTGTCATCACAACGCTCCATGATGCCTGTCATCACAAAAACCCATGCCCTTTTCATCACAATGCTCCATGACCTTTGTCATCACAATTCTCAATACACTTGTCATCACAATGCTCCCTGACACTTGTCGTCAGAATGCTCCTTGAACCCTGTCACGAAAAGGCTCCATGCCTTTTTCATCTCAATGCCGCATGCCGTTTTCAACAAAATGATCCATGCCATTGTCATCAAAATACTCCACAAGCTTTTCATCAGAATGTTCCATGACCCTTGTCATCACAAATCTCCATGCACTTGTCAGCAAAATGCTCCCTGATCCTTGTCATCACAATACTCCAAGCCATTGTCATCACAATGCTCAATTATCTTTGACAGCAGAATCCTACATGACAATTGGCATCACAATTCTCCATGCCCTTGTCATCACAATGCCCCATTCCAAATGTCATCACAATAATCCATGAAACTAAATAGACCACTGTTCCATCCACTTGTCATCACAATGCTCCATGCCCTTGTTATCACAATTCTCCATGACCCCGTTCATCACAATGCTACGTGACTCCAGTTATCACAATGCTTCATGAACTTTGTCATCACAATTGTCCATGTCCTCGTCATCAACAGTCTCTGTGACCTTTTTAATCATAATGCTCCATGAAATTTTCATCACAATGCTCTTTGACCCTTGCCATCAAAATGCTCTATGCCTTTCTCAGCACAATGCTCCATGACACATGTCATCACAATGCACCATGCACTTGTCATCACAATGATCCACAAATTTGTCATCACAATGCTCCATAAAACTTGTAACCACAATGATCCATGCACTTCTCATCAAAATGCTCTCTCTCCACTGATATCTCAATGCTACATCACTATTTGTCACAATACTCGCTCACCACTGTCATCACAATGTTTCATGGCATCTGTCATCACAATGCTACATGCACTTATCATCACAATGTTGGATGACCCCTGACATCACAATGTTCCATAACACCTGTCATCAAATTGTTCCATGACCTGTCATCAAAATGCTCCCTGCACTTCTCATCAAAATGCACCACACCCTTGTCATAAAAATGCTCCATGACTTGGCATCACAATGCTCCATGACCTTCCCATCTCAATGCTCCATTACCCCAGTCATAACAATGCTCCATGACCCCTGCTATCACGATGTTGCATGGCCTTGTCATCACAAAGCTCCATGACCCTTCTCATCATAATGCTCCAAGAACCCTCTAATCACAATGTTCTATGCCCCTTTTCATCTCAATGATCCATGAACCCTGTCATCACAATGCACCTTGCCCATCATCATAATGCTTCATGCTATTGTCATCACAATGAAATCAAAATGCTCCATGACCACTGTCATAACAATGCTCCATGACCCTTGCCATCACAATGTTCCACGGCCTAGTCATCACAAGGTTCCATAACACTTGTCATCACAATGCTCCAGACCCCTGAAATCACAATGCCCCATGCACTTGTCATCACAAAGCCCCATGACGCATGTCATCAGAATGTTCCATGCCCTTTTCATCTCAATGCTCCATGAACCCTGTCATCACAATGCACCATGCCCATCATCATTATGCTTCAGGCTATTGTCATCACAATGAAATCAATATTCTTTGTGACCTCTGTCATCATAATGCTCCAAACCCTTGTGATCACAATATTCCATAACACTTATCATCACAACACCCAATGACGCTCATCATCACAATTATCCATGGTCTTCTCATCACAAAGCTCCATGATCTTGTCATCACAATGCTCAATACACTTGTCATCACAATGCTCCATGACACTTGTCGTCAGTATGCTCCTTGAACCCTGTCATGACAAGGCTCCATGCCTTTTTCATAACAATGATCCATGCACTTTTCATCACAATGCTCCAAGATCCCTGTAATCACAAATGCTCCATGCCCTTGTCATCACAAAACTCCATGACGCATGTGATCAGAATGCTCCATGGCTTTCTCATCACAATGCTCCATGCACTAGTCATCACAATGGTCCAAGACCCATGTAATCACAATGCTCCATGCCCCTTTTCATCAGAATGCTCCATGCGACTTGTCATCACAAGTCTCCATGGTCTTCTCATCACAATGCTCCAGGACCTTTTCATCACCATGCTCCACTCCGTTGTCATCACAATGCTCCATGGCACATGTCATCACAATGCTCCCTGCCTTTTTCAGCAAAATGCTACATGACCTTGTCATTACAATGCTCCATGCGCTTGTAATCACAATACTCCATTACCATTGTCATCACAATCCTCCATGAACCTTGGGATCACATTGCTTCATGCCCTTGTCATCACAATGCTCCATGTTCCTTGAAATCAAAATGATCCATGACCTCTGTCGTCAAAATGCTCAAATCTGTTCTGATCACAGTGTTCCATAACACTTGTCATCACAACGCTCCATGATGCCTGTCATCACAAAAACCCATGCCCTTTTCATCACAATGCTCCATGACCTTTGTCATCACAATTCTCAATACACTTGTCATCACAATGCTCCCTGACACTTGTCGTCAGAATGCTCCTTGAACCCTATCACGAAAAGGCTCCATGCCTTTTTCATCTCAATGCCGCATGCCGTTTTCAACAAAATGATCCATGCCATTGTCATCAAAATACTCCACAAGCTTTTCATCAGAATGTTCCATGACCCTTGTCATCACAAATCTCCATGCACTTGTCAGCAAAATGCTCCCTGATCCTTGTCATCACAATACTCCAAGCCATTGTCATCACAATGCTCAATTATCTTTGACAGCAGAATCCTACATGACAATTGGCATCACAATTCTCCATGCCCTTGTCATCACAATGCCCCATTCCAAATGTCATCACAATAATCCATGAAACTAAATAGACCACTGTTCCATCCACTTGTCATCACAATGCTCCATGCCCTTGTTATCACAATTCTCCATGACCCCGTTCATCACAATGCTACGTGACTCCAGTTATCACAATGCTTCATGAACTTTGTCATCACAATTGTCCATGTCCTCGTCATCAACAGTCTCTGTGACCTTTTTAATCACAATGCTCCATGAAATTTTCATCACAATGCTCTTTGACCCTTGCCATCAAAATGCTCTATGCCTTTCTCAGCACAATGCTCCATGACACATGTCATCACAATGCACCATGCACTTGTCATCACAATGATCCACAAATTTGTCATCACAATGCTCCATAAAACTTGTAACCACAATGATCCATGCACTTCTCATCAAAATGCTCTCTCTCCACTGATATCTCAATGCTACATCACTATTTGTCACAATACTCGCTCACCACTGTCATCACAATGTTTCATGGCATCTGTCATCACAATGCTACATGCACTTATCATCACAATGTTGGATGACCCCTGACATCACAATGTTCCATAACACCTGTCATCAAATTGTTCCATGACCTGTCATCAAAATGCTCCCTGCACTTCTCATCAAAATGCACCACACCCTTGTCATAAAAATGCTCCATGACTTGGCATCACAATGCTCCATGACCTTCCCATCTCAATGCTCCATTACCCCAGTCATAACAATGCTCCATGACCCCTGCTATCACGATGTTGCATGGCCTTGTCATCACAAAGCTCCATGACCCTTCTCATCATAATGCTCCAAGAACCCTCTAATCACAATGTTCTATGCCCCTTTTCATCTCAATGATCCATGAACCCTGTCATCACAATGCACCTTGCCCATCATCATAATGCTTCATGCTATTGTCATCACAATGAAATCAAAATGCTCCATGACCACTGTCATAACAATGCTCCATGACCCTTGCCATCACAATGTTCCACGGCCTAGTCATCACAAGGTTCCATAACACTTGTCATCACAATGCTCCAGACCCCTGAAATCACAATGCCCCATGCACTTGTCATCACAAAGCCCCATGACGCATGTCATCAGAATGTTCCATGCCCTTTTCATCTCAATGCTCCATGAACCCTGTCATCACAATGCACCATGCCCATCATCATTATGCTTCAGGCTATTGTCATCACAATGAAATCAATATTCTCCGTGACCTCTGTCATCATAATGCTCCAAACCCTTGTGATCACAATATTCCATAACACTTATCATCACAACACCCAATGACGCTCATCATCACAATTATCCATGGTCTTCTCATCACAAAGCTCCATGATCTTGTCATCACAATGCTCAATACACTTGTCATCACAATGCTCCCTGACACTTGTCGTCAGTATGCTCCTTGAACCCTGTCATGACAAGGCTCCATGCCTTTTTCATAACAATGATCCATGCACTTTTCATCACAATGCTCCAAGATCCCTGTAATCACAAATGCTCCATGCCCTTGTCATCACAAAACTCCATGACGCATGTGATCAGAATGCTCCATGGCTTTCTCATCACAATGCTCCATGCACTAGTCATCACAATGGTCCAAGACCCATGTAATCACAATGCTCCATGCCCCTTTTCATCAGAATGCTCCATGCGACTTGTCATCACAAGTCTCCATGGTCTTCTCATCACAATGCTCCAGGACCTTTTCATCACCATGCTCCACTCCGTTGTCATCACAATGCTCCATGGCACATGTCATCACAATGCTCCCTGCCTTTGTCAGCAAAATGCTCCATGACCTTGTCATTACAATGCTCCATGCGCTTGTAATCACAATACTCCATTTCCATTGTCATCACAATCCTCCATGAACTTTGGGATCACATTGCTTCATGCCCTTGTCATCACAATGCTCCATGCTCCTTGAAATCAAAATGATCCATGACCTCTGTCATCACAATGCTCCAAACCCTTGTGATCACAATGTTCCATAACGCTTGTCCTCACAACGCTCCATGATGCCTGTCATCACAATACTCCATGCCCTTTTCATCACAATGCTCCATGACCTTTCTCATCACAATTCTCAATACACTTGTCATCACAATGCTCCCTGACACTTGTCATCAGAATGCTCCTTGAAACCTGTAACGAAAGGCTCCATGCCTCTTTCATAACAATGCCCCATGCGGTTTTCATCACAATTCTCCATGCCATTGTCATCAAAATACTCCACAAGCTTGTCATCAGAATGCTCCATGACCCTTGTCATCACAATTCTCCATGCACTTGTCAGCACAATGCTCCCTGACCTTTGTCATCACAATGCTCCAACCCATTGTCATCACAATGCTCCATTACCTTTGTCATCAGAATCCTTCATGACACCTGGCATCACAATGCTCCATGGCATTGTCATCACAGTGGGCCATTACATATGTCATCACAATGCTCTCTGACACCTGTCTTCACAATACTGCATGACCTGGTCATCACAAAGCTCCATGCCCTTGTCATCACAATGCGCTATTCCAACTGTCATCGCAATAATCCATGAAACATATTAGACCATTGTTCCATGCCCTTGTCATCACAATGCTCCATGCCCTTGTTATCACAATGCTCCATGACCCCTGTCATCACAATGCTCCGTGAATCCAGTCATCACAATGCTTCATGACGTTTGTCATCATAGTGGTCCAAGCCTTCGTCATCAACAGTCTCTGTGACCTTTTTAACCACAATGCTCCATGAACTTTTCAACACAATGCTCTTTGACCCTTGTCATCACAATGTTCTATGCGCTTGTCATCACAATGCTCGATGACACATGTCATCAAAATGCACCATGCGATTGTCATCACAGTGCTCCACAATCTTTTCATCACAATGCTCCTTAAAATATGTCATCACAATGCTCCAGGCACTTCTCACCAAAATGCTCTCTCACCACTGATATCACAATGCTACATCACTATTTGTCACAATACTCCCTCACCCCTGTCATCACAATGTTCCATGACTCCTGTCATCACAATGCTACATACACATATCATCACAATGTTCGATGACCCCTGATATCACAGTGTTCTATAACACCTGTCATCAAAATGTTCCATGACACTTTTCATCAAATTGCTGCATGACCCTGTCATCAAAATGCTCCCTGCCCTTCTCATCACAATGCACAACGCACTTGCCATCAAAATGCTCCATGACCTTTGTCATCACAAAGACCCATGACCCTTGGCATCACAATGCTCCATGTCATTGTCATCACAATGCACCATGAACGCTCTCATCACATTGCTCCATGCCCTTGTTTTCACAAAGCTCCATGACATATGTCATCAGAATGCTCCATGGCCTTCTCATCACAATGCTCCATGCCCTTACCATCACAATGCTCCATTACCCCTGTGATAACAATGCTCCATGACCCCTGCCATCACGATGTTACATGGACTTGTCATCACAAGGCTCCATGACCTTTCTCATCACAGTGCTCAAGACTCCTGTAATCACAATGCTCCATGCCGTTGTCATCACATATCTCCCTGACGCATGTCATCAGAATGTTCCATGGACTTCATATCACAATGCTCCATGCCCTTGTCATCACAATGCTCCAAGACCACTGTAATCACAATTCTCCATGCCCCTTTTCATCTCAGTGCTCCATGAAAACTGTCATCACAATGCACCATGCCCATCATCATAATGCTTCAGGCTATTGACATCACAATGAAATCAAAATTCTCCATGACCTCTGTCATCATAATACTCCGAAACCTTGTGATCACAATGGTCCATAACACTTATCATCACAACACCCCAAGACGCTCATCATCACAATTATCCATGGTCTTCTCATCACAATGCTCCATGACCTTTGTCATCACAATGCTCAATACACTTGTCATCACAATGCTCCCTGACACTTGTCGTCAGTATGCTCCTTGAACACTGTCATGACAAGGCTCTATGCCTTTTTCATCACAATGATCCATGCCCTTTTCATCACAATGCTACAAGATCCCTGTAATCACAATGCTCCATGCCCTTGTCATCACAAAGCTCCATGACACATGTCATCAGAATGCTCCATGGCCTTCTCATCACCATGATCTATGCCCTTGTCATTACAATGCTCCAAGACCCCTGTAATCACAATGCTCCATGCCTCTTTTCAACAGAATGCTCGATGAGACTTCTCATCAAAAGTCTCCATGGTCTTCTCATCACAATGCTCCAGGATTTTGTCATCACCATGCTACATTCCCTTGTCATAAAAATAATCCATGAATATTTTCAGCCAAATGCTCCATGACCTTATAATCACAATGCTCCATGGCCAATATCATCACAGTTATCCATGACCACTGTCAACACAACACTCCATGACACCTGACAATACAATGATCCAGGACCCTTGTCATCAAAATTCTCCCTTCCCTAGTCATCACAATGCTCCATGACCCTTGTCATCAGAATACTTCATGAACACTTTCAGCCCAATGCTCCATGAACCTTGCCATCACAATGATCCATGCCCTTGTCATCCCAATGCTCCATGACCCCTGTATTCACAATGATCCGTGACGCTTGTCATCACAGTGCTCCATGATACCTCTCATCACAATGCTCCATGCCTTTGTCAGCAAAAAGTTACATGGCCTTGTCATTACAATGCTCTATGCGCTTGTCATCAAAATATTCCATTACCATTGTCATCACAATCCTCCATGAACATTGGGATCACATTGCTTCATGCCCTTGTCATCACAATGCTCCATGCTCCTTGAAATCAAAATGATCCATGACCTCTGTCATCAATATGCTCAAATCCCTTGTGATCACAATGTTCCATAATTCTTGTCATCACAACGCTCCATGATGCCGGTCATCACAATGTTCCATGCCCTTTTCATCACAATGTTCCATGACCTTTGTCATCACAATTCTCAATACAATTGTCATCACAATGCTCCCTGACAATTGTCCTCAGAATGCTCCTTGAACCCTATCACGAAAAGGCTCCATGCCTTTTTCATCACAATGACCCATGCCGTTTTCATCACAATGCCCCATGCCATTGTCATCAAAATACACCATAAGCTTGTCATCAGAATGTTCCGTGACCCTTGTTATCACAATTTTCCACGCACTTGTCAGCACAATGCTCCCTGACCCTTGTCATCACAATGCTCCAAGCCATTGTCATCACAATGCTCCATTACCTTTGTCATCAGAATCCTCCACGACACCTGGCATCACAATGCTCCATGCCATTGTCATCACAATGTCCCATTCCAACTGTCATCACAATAATGCATGAAACTAAATAGACCACTGTTCCATCCCCTTGTCATCACAATGCTCCATGCCCTTGTTATCACAATGCTCCATGACCCCTGTCATCACAATGCTCCGTGACTCCAGTCATCAAAATGCTTCATGAACTTTGTCATCACAATTGTCCATGTCCTCGTCATCAACAGTCTCTGTGACATTTTTAACCACAATGCTCCATGAAATTTTCATCACAATGCTCTTTGACCCTTGTCATCAAAATGCTCTATGCCTTTCTCAGCACAATGCTCCATGACAGATGTCATCACAATGCACCATGCGCTTGTCATCACAATGCTCCACCAAATTGTCTTCACAATGCTCCATAAAACTTGTCATCACAATGCTCCATGCACTTCTCATCAAAATGCTCTCTCACCACTGATACCACAATGCTACATCACTATTTGTCACAATACTCCCTCACCTCTGTCATCACAATGTTTCATGGCACCTGTCATCACAATCCTACATGCACTTATCATCACAATGTTCGATGACCCCTGACATCAAAATGTTCCATAACACCTGTCATCAAACTGCTCCATGATCCTTTTCATCAAAATGCTCCATGACCCCTGACATCACAATGTTTCATAACACCTGTCATCAAAATGTTCCATGACACTTTTCATCAAATTGTTCCATGACCCTGTCATCAAAATGCTCCCTTCCCTTCTCATCAAAATGCACCTCACCCTTGTCATCAAAATGCTCCATGACATTTCATCACAATGCTCCATGCCCTTGCCATCACAATGCTCCATTAACCCTGTCATAACAATGCTCCATGACCCCTGCTATCACGATGTTCCATGGCCTTGTCATCACAAAGCTCTTTGACCCTTCTCATCACAATGTTCCAAGAACCCTCTAATCACAATGCTCTATGCCCCTTTTCATCTCAATGATCCACGAACCCTCTCATCACAATGCACCATGCCCATCATCATAATGCTTCATGCTATTGTCATCACAATGAAATCAAAATGCTCCATGACCTCTGTCATAAAAATGCTCCAAACCCTTGTGATCACAATATTCCATATCACTTGTCATCACAATGCCCCATGACGCTCGTCATCACAGTTATCCATGGTCTTCTCATCCAAATGCTCCATGACCTTTGTCATCACAATGCTCAGTACACTTGTCATCAAAATATTCCCTGACAATTGTTGTCTGTATGCTCCTTGAATCCTGTCATGACAAGGCTCCGTGCATTTTTCATCACAATGATCCATGCCATTTTCATCACAATGCTCCAAGACCCCTGTAATCACAGAGCTCCATGCCCTTGTCATCACAAAGCTCAATGACCCATGTCATCCGAATGCTCCTTGGCCTTCTCCTCACAATGCTCCATGCCCTTGTCATCACAATGTGCCAAGACCCCTCTAATCACAATGCTCCATGCCCATTTTCATCAGTATGCTCCAGGAGACTTGTCATCACAAGGCTCCATGGTTTTCTCATCACAATGCTCCAGGACCTTGTCATCACAATGCTTCACGACCTTATCATGAAAATTCTCAATGACCATTGTCATCATAATGCTCCAAGCCCTAGTCATCACAATGCTCCATTATATTTGTCATCACAATCCTCCATTACATTTGGCATCACAGTACTCCCAGCCATTGTCATCGCAATGGACCATGACATATGTCATCACAATGCTCCCTGACACCTGTCTTCACAATATTCCATGACCTTCTCTTCACAATGATCCATGCCCTTGTCATCACAATGCACCATGTCCACTGTCATCACAATAATCTGTGAAACTTGTCAGACGAATGCTCCATGCCCCTGTCATCACAATGCTCCATGACTTGTCATCACAAATCTCCATGACCCATGACCCATGTATCACAGTGTTCCATGCCCTAGTCATCACAATGCTCCAAGACCCCTGTAGTCACAATGCTCCATGTCCCTTTTCCTCAGAATCCTCCATGCGACTTGTCATCATAAGTAGCCATGATCTTCTCATCACAATGCTGCAGGACCTTGTCATCACCATGCTCCATTCCCTTGTCATCACAATGCTCCATGACCCCTGTCATCACAATAATCCATGAATATTTTCAGCCCAATGCTCCACGACCTATTCATCACAATGCTCCATGGCCAATATCATCTCATAGCTCCATGACCACTCTCATCACAACACTCCATGACACCAGACAAGACAATGATCCGGGACACTTGTCATCACAATGATCAATTCCCTAGTCATCACAATGCTCCATGACCTCAGTCATCACAACACTCCATGAAAATTTTCAGCCAAGTGCTCCATCACACTTGTGATCTATATTATCCATGCCCTTGTCATCCCAAAGCTCCATGACCCCTGTATTCACAAAGTTCCGTGACGCTTGTAATCACAGTGCTCCATGACACATGTCATCACAATGCTCCAGGCCTTTGTCAGCAAAATGCTCCATGACCTTGTCATTACAATGCTTTATGCGCTTGTCATCACAATACTCCACTTCCATTGTCATCACAATCCTCCATGAACCTTGGGATCACATTGTTTCATGCCCTTGTCATCACAATGCTCCATGCTCCTTGAAATCAAAATGATCCATGACCTCTCTCATCACAATGCTCCAAACCCTTGTGATCACAATGTTCCATAACACTTGTCATCACAATGCTCCATGATGCCTGTCATCACAATACTCCATGCCCTTTTCATCACAATGCTCCATGACCTTTGTCATCACAATTCTCAATACACTTGTCGTCACAATGCTCCCTGACTCTTGTCATCAGAATGCTCCTTGAGCCCTGTCACGAAAAGGCTCCATGCCTTTTTCATCACAATGTCCCATGCCGTTTTCATTACAAAGCTCCATGCCATTGTCATCAAAATACTCCACAAGCTTGTCATCAGAATGCTCCATGACCCTTGTCATCACAATTCTCCAAGCCATTGTCATCACAATGCTCCATTACCTTTGTCATCAGAATCCTCCATGACACTTGGCATCCCAATGCTCCATAACATTGTCATCACAATGGGCCATTACATATGTCATCACAATGCTCCCTGACACCTGTCTTCACAATACTGCATGACCTGGTCATCACAATGCTCCATGCCCTTGTCATCACAATGCACCATTCCAACTGTCATCGCAATAATCCATGAAACTTATTAGACCAATGATCCATGCCCTTGTCATCACAATGCTCCATGCCCTTGTTATCAAAATACTCCATGACCCCTGCCATCACAATGCTCTGTGACTCCAGTCATCACAATGCTTCATGACCTTTGTCACCACAATGGTCCATGCCCTCGTCATAAACAGTCTCTGTGACCTTTTTAACCACAATGCTCCATGAACTTTTCATCACAATGCTCTTTAACACTTGTCATCACAATGCTCTATGCCTTTCTCAGCACAATGCTCCATGACCCTTGTCAGCACAATGCTCCATGCACTTGTCAGCACAATGCTAAATGACACATGTCATCACAATGCTCCATGACCCCTGACATCACAATGCTCCGTGACTCCAGTCATCACAATGCTTCATAACGATTGTCATCACAATGGTCCATGCCCGTGTCATCACAAGGCTCTGTGACCTTTGTAACCACAATGCTCCATGAACATTTCATCACAATTCTCTGTGACCCTTGTCATCACAATGCTCCATTTCTTTGTGAGAACAATGCTCCATGACCATTGTCTTCAAAATGTGCCACGCGCATTTCATCACAACGGTCCACATACTTGTCATTGCCATGCTCCATAAACCTTGTAATCACAATGCTCCATGCACTTCTCATCAAAATGCTCTCTCACCAGAGATATCACAGTGTTCCATCACTAGTCATCACAATACTCCCTCACCCCTGTAATCACAATGTTCCATGAACCTGTCATCACACTGCTACATCCCCTTATCTTCACAATGTTCCATGACCCCTGACATCACAATGTTCCATAACCCCTGTCATCAAAATGCTCCATGATCCTTTTCATCCCAAAGCTCCAAGACGCCTGACATCACAATGATCTATAACCCCTGCCATCAAAATGTTCCATTACACTTTTCATCAAATTGCTGCATGACCCGGTCATCAAAATTCTCCCTGCCCTTCTCATCACAATGCACCACGCCCTTGTCATCAAAATGCTCCATTACTTGTCATCACAAAGGTCCATGACCCTTGGCATCACAATGCTCCATGTCTTTGTCATCACAATGCTCCATGAAACCTCCCATCATATTGCTCAATGCCCTTGTCGTCACAAAGCTCCATGACGCTTGTCATCACAATGCTCGATGCCCTTCTCATCACAATGCTCCATGCCCTTGTCATTACAATCCTGCATGACCCATGTATCATAGTGTTCCGTACCCTTGTCATCACAATGCTCCATGCCCACTCTCCTCAAAATAATCCCTGAAACATTTCAGACCAATGTTCCATACCCTTCTCATCACAATGCTCCATTACCTCTGTCATAACAATGCACCATGACCCCTGCCATCACAATTTTCCACGGCCTAGTCATCAAAAGGTTCCATGACACCTCTCATCACAATGCTGAAGGCCCATTAAATCACAATGCTCCATGCCCTTGTCATCACAAAGCGCCATGACACATGTCATCAGAATGTTCCATGGCCTTCACATCACAGTGCTCCATGCCGTTGTCATCACAATGCTCCAAGACCCCTATAAACACAATGCTCTATGCCCTTTTTCATCTCAATGCTCCATGAACCCTGTCATCACAATGCAAAATGCCCATCATCATAATGCTTCAGGCTATTGTCATCACAATGAATTCAATATTCTCCATGATGTCTGTCATCATAATGCTCCAAACCCTTGTGATCACAATGTTCCATTACACTTATCACCACAACACCCCATGACGCTCATCATCACAATTATCCATGGTCTTCTCATCACAATGCTCCATGATCATTGTCATCACAATGCTCAATACACATATCATCACAATGCTCCCTGACACTTGTCGTCAGTATGCTCCTTGTACCCTCTCATGAAAAGGCTCCATGCCTTTGTCATCAAAATAATCCATCCACTTGTCATCACAATGCTGCAAGTCCCCTGTAATCAAAATGCTACATGACCCTTTTCATCAGAATGCTCCATGAGACTTGTCATCACAAGTCTCCATGGTCTTCTCATCACAATGCTCCAGGAACTTGTCATCACCATGATCCATTCGTTGTCATCACAATGCTCCATGACCCCTGTCATCACAATACTCCATGAACATATTCAGCCCAATGCTCCATGAACCTTGCCATCACAGTGATGCATGCCCTTGTCATCCCAATGCTCCATGACCCCTGTATTCACAATGCTCCGTGACGCTTTTCATCACAGTGCTCCATGATCCCTGTCATCACAATGCTCCATGCCTTTGTCAGCAAAATGCTACATGGCCTTGTCATTACAATGCTCTATGCACTTGTCATCACAATACTCCATTACCATTGTCATCACAATCCTCCATGAACCTTGGGATCACATTGCTTCATGCCCTTGTCATCACAATGCTCCATGTTCCTTGAAATCAAAATGATCCATGACCTCTGTCATCAAAATGCTCAAATCCGTTCTGATCACAGTGTTCCATAACACTTGTCATCACAACGCTCCATGATGCCTGTCATCACAAAAATCCATGCCCTTTTCATCACAATGCTCCATGACCTTTGTCATCACAATTCTCAATACACTTGTCATCACAATGCTCCCTGACACTTGTCGTCAGAATGCTCCTTGAACCCTGTCACGAAAAGGCTCCATGCCTTTTTCATCAAAATGCCCCATGCCGTTTTCATCACAATGCTCCATGCCATTGTCATCAAAATACTCCACAAGCTTTTCATCAGAATGTTCCATGACCCTTGTCATCACAAATCTCCATGCACTTGTCAGCAAAATGCTCCCTGATCCTTGTCATCACAATACTCCAAGCCATTGTCATCACAATGCTCAATTATCTTTGACAGCAGAATCCTACATGACAATTGGCATCACAATTCTCCATGCCCTTGTCATCACAATGCCCCATTCCAAATGTCATCACAATAATCCATGAAACTAAATAGACCACTGTTCCATCCACTTGTCATCACAATGCTCCATGCCCTTGTTATCACAATTCTCCATGACCCCGTTCATCACAATGCTACGTGACTCCAGTCATCACAATGCTTCATGAACTTTGTCATCAGAATTGTCCATGTCCTCGTCATCAACAGTCTCTGTGACATTTTTAATCACAATGCTCCATGAAATTTTCATCACAATGCTCTTTGACCCTTGCCATCAAAATGCTCTATGCCTTTCTCAGCACAATGCTCCATGACACATGTCATCACAATGCACCATGCACTTGTCATCACAATGATCCACAAATTTGGAATCACAATGCTCCATAAAACTTGTCACCACAATGATCCATGCACTTCTCATCAAAATGCTCTCCCACCACTGATATCACAATGCTACATCACTATTTGTCACAATACTCGCTCACCACTGTCATCACAATGTTTCATGGCATCTGTCATCACAATGCTACATGCACTTATCATCACAATGTTCGATGACCCCTGACATCAAAATGTTCCATAACACCTGTCATCAAACTGCTCCATGATCCTTTTCATCAAAATGCTCCAGGACCGCTGACATCACAATGTTCCATGACACCTGTCATCAAAGTGTTCCATGACCCTGTCATCAAAATGCTCCCTGCCCTTCTCATCAACATGCACCACACCCTTGTCATAAAAATGTTCCATGACTTGGCATCACAATGCTCCGTGACCTTCCCATCACAATGCTCCATTACCCCAGTCATAACAATGCTCCATGACCCCTGCTATCACGATGTTGCATGGCCTTGTCATCACAAAGCTCCATGACCCTTCTCATCACAATGCTCCAAGAACCCTCTAATCACAATGCTCTATGCCCCTTTTCATCTCAATGATCCATGAACCGTGTCATCACAATGCACCATGCCCATCATCATAATGCTTCATGCTATTGTCATCACAATGAAATCAAAATGCTCCATGACCACTGTCATAACAATGCTCCATGACCCTTGCCATCACAATGTTCCACGGCCTAGTCATCACAAGGTTCCATAACACTTGTCATCACAATGCTCCAGACCCCTGAAATCACAATGCCCCATGCACTTGTCATCACAAAGCCCCATGACGCATGTCATCAGAATATTCCATGCCCTTTTCATCTCAATGCTCCATGAACCCTGTCATCACAATGCACCATGCCCATCATCATAATGCTTCAGGCTATTGTCATCACAATGAAATCAATATTCTCCATGACCTCTGTCATCATAATGCTCCAAACCCTTGTGATCACAATATTCCATAACACATATCATCACAACACCCAATGACGCTCATCATCACAATTATCCATGGTCTTCTCATCACAAAGCTCCATGATCTTGTCATCACAATGCTCAATACACTTGTCATCACAATGCTCCCTGACACTTGTCGTCAGTATGCTCCTTGAACCCTGTCATGACAAGGCTCCATGCCTTTTTCATAACCATGATCCATGCACTTTTCATCACAATGCTCCAAGATCCCTGTAATCACAAATGCTCCATGCCCTTCTCATCACAAAACTCCATGACGCATGTGATCAGAATGCTCCATGGCCTTCTCATCACAATACTCCATGCACTAGTCATCACAGTGCTCCAAGACCCATGTAATCACAATGCTCCATGCCCCTTTTCATCAGAATGCTCCATGCGACTTGTCATCACAAGTCTCCATGGTCTTCTCATCACAATGCTCCAGGACCTTTTCATCACCATGCTCCACTCCGTTGTCATCACAATGCTCCATGACACATGTCATCACAATGCTCCCTGCCTTTGTCAGCAAAATGCTACATGACCTTCTCATTACAATGCTCTATGCGCTTGTAATCACAATACTCCATTTCCATTGTCATCACAATCCTCCATGAACCTTAGGATCACATTGCTTCATGCCCTTGTCATCACAATGCTCCATGATCCTTGAAATCAAAATGATCCATGACCTCTGTCATCACAATGCTCCAAAACCTTGTGATCACAGTGTTCCATAACACTTGTCATCACAATGCTCCATGATGCCTGTCATCACAATACTCCATACCCTTTTCATCACAATGCTCCATGACCTTTGTCATCACAATTCTCAATACACTTGTCATCACAATGCTCACTGACACTTGTCTTCAGAATGTTCCTTGAACCCTTTCATGAAAAGGCTCCATGCCTTTTCCATCACAATGCCCCATGCCGTTTTCATCACAATGCTCCATGCCATTGTCATCAAAATACTCCACAAGCTTGTCATCAGAAGGCTCCATGACGCTTGTCATCACAATTCTCCATGCACTTGTCAGCACAATGCTCCCTGACCCTTGTCATCACAATGCTCCAAGCCATTGTCATCACAATGCTCCATTACCTTTGTCATCAGAATCCTCCATGACACTTGGCCACACAATGCTCCATGCCATTGTCATCACAATGGGCCATTACATATGTCATCACAATCCTCCCTGACACCTGTCTTCACAATACTGCATGAACTGGTCATCACAATTCTCCATGCACTTGTCATCACAATGTGCCATTCCAACTGTCATCGCAATAATCCATGAAACATATTAGACCAATGTTCCATGCCTTTGTCATCACAATGCTCCATGCCGTTGTTATCAAAATGCTCCATGACCCCTGTCATCACAGTGCTCCGTTACTCCAGTCATCACAATGCTTCATGACTTTGTCATTACAGTGGTCCATGCCCTCGTCATCAACAGTCTCTGTGACCTTTTTAACCACAATGCTCCATGAACTTTTCATCACAATGCTCTTTGACCCTTGTCATCACAATGCTCCATGCGCTTGTCAGCACAATGCTCCATGACACATGTCATCACAATGCACCATGCGCTTGTCATCACAGTGCTCCACAATCTTGTTATCACAATGCTCCATAAAATTTGTCATCACAGTG